>NW_024573208.1:0-20490 GCF_018153835.1 Drosophila eugracilis | reverse complement strand
ACATATATATTTTTGAAATTAAACAAACATTTATAAAACAAAACGTGGAGATTCAATTAGAACGCGAAATGTATAATGCACTCTCTTTGAAGTCTTCCACAATTGACAAAACATTGATATTTAAAATCAAAATCCCAATTTTATCAGAAAACAAATACGACATTTTTAAATTAATTCCTTTACCAATAAAAAAATTTATGTACGTAAACGTACCCGAATACATAATTAAGAATAACATAGAAATAAAGTTTTTAAAAACACCTTGTATCAAACTAGGGAACACACATGTATGCGAAAACCCGGCTCTACCCAATAACCTGGAATGTCTCAACAATATACTTAACAACAAGCAGGCAACATGCGACACCTCGGAAGGTACGCAGCTACCACAGATCCGAGTTCCTATTAAAGGACTTCTTCTGATACTAAATGCGGAAAACCTAAAAATCACACGCAAACGGCACAACCTATGTAGGTAACAGCACTACGATAACACATATCCAAAACCTGACGGTAAAAGCGACAACTGAGTCATTAACGTTCCAAAAGCTTCCAACTAAGGAGATCCACAGCGTCAGAGGGATGACCTGGCCTGGGACGCAAGCAACCACACACTTGACTACCATTTACATATTAGTCGCAATCTCCATCCTGGCCACCATTACAGTATGGACATGTAAAAGGAAAACTGTCATCTTAACAACAGCCGCCCCGGAACCTTGCGTAACTCCGTCCATACCTCCGCTATGGCCATCGTTCCGACTTGGGGAGGGAAGAGTTACGAGCTCCGCTTTACTAACACCCCCACCTAAGCCCCCAAGAGCGGGACAATAACAAATAAACTTTAAACAATGTCGTTGACCAGCAGTTACCGAGAAAAGAGCCAGAATGCTGACAGATCATTTTCTCTGATGGGTATGAGGCCAGCTACATTCCCGGAGTTGTCGCAACATCCGTCGCAGCTAAAATGCTGACCACGACATGTGTGTTCCTATATACCCATTTATGTACTTAGAGTTAAGCTTCAGCCTTTAAAGGGCATACTTAAAAAATAAAGATTCAGTCTGATTTGGACAATGGAAAAGAGCAGAAGATTATTTTATTCAAATTCATAATACAATACGATACAAGGTTGAGCAACCAATCACGCCTTCGTCGCAATGACCTGAGGGACGCGCAAGCAGAATGCAGTCTTAGTATACTGTTAGTTAAATTTTAATGTTAAGATTCGTCAACTTATTGTTAGTCTCAAAATTAAGAGTAGATTCAATAAATAAAAGCAAAGCTATAAAAAAAAAAAATTTATACATAAAGGGCATAGAGATTTGTTATACTCCTACACCCACTTGACAATTTTATCATGTTGTGTCCATGGACTCATATCGGTGCTTATTTTATCTGTCTCCCTTTATTTTGAAGAAATTTTAAAAATTTTTAATTTTTAATCAACAACTTGAAACTTTCCTCAAGACGTTCGCAATCCTCCTAAGTCAGGAATGAACAAAAAGTTTATTTACAAATCAGATGCATGAGTGTGAAGTGGCCCTTTATTAGGATAAACAACTTCAAAGTGTGCCAATGTCGGAAGAAGCCTAGCTCAGCTACCCCATTTTTCGCCAATTGTAAAAATACAGAAGACAAAACTTCCACTTCCTGTTATTACACTTAGCTTAAACAAATTATTTAGGGAAATAATTTGTTTAAGCTAAGTGCAATAATGGAAAACTCTTATTACGAATTAAATTATAATACTATAACGTATGTTTAAGCTTCAGTAATAAATAAATAGTTGAACACACAAAATGTCTTATACAATGGAGTCATTCAAGATGTTTACAAATCTGACGCATGATTGTGAACAAACATGGAGAGTGGAAAGAGGCGAGGGGGAGGGGTGTTTGTAACGACAAATTCTGAAATTTTAATAAACAACAACAAATACAACAACAAATTTTAATAAACAAATTTCTGTGCCAGAATCTTAAACTGTTTATAGCGTGGGGGACCAAAAACTCCGAAAGGCAGGCAGCAAACATTATGGACAAATATTATAATCTAGAAAATAGAATGAGAAGAAAATAAAAAATACAAAAAGTACTTCAGACTATATAACCTAATAAGAGATTGATGAGTCAGGAAAGAAGACCTCAGATAACTGTTTTCAGACAAATAATTAATAATTTCATCATATATTGAAAACTAAAAACAAGACACAAAAATAAAAACACTGAAATAAAGAAACAATAAAATAAACACTTTGTTTTTTTGTTAAAGTAACGTGCGCACCGAATGCCGTAACATGCGCCTAAAAGATGTTTACAAATCTGATGCATGAGTGTGAAGTGGCACTTTATTAGGATAAACAACATCCATCAGAATCCCTTCTGATGGAAGGGACCGACAGACAGATAATGGGTTTTGGGGTGTGAAAAATTTAATTGATAAAAACCATTAATGTCACAGTTAATTGATAAAAACCATTAATGTCACATTTAATTGCTCATAAATCTGGCCCAGAAGCCGCTTTTTACTACTTCTCTTAACAATTATGACACCTTGTAGGAAGTTTCCTCAATGCATGGGAAATCTCCATAAACTTAATAATAATAAACTTTATACTCCAGACTCGAACAAGAACATGAAATACTTGAAATTCATAGAGGTTCTCTTTTTTTGGGAGACATCCAACCCACTCCCGACCAACCGACAGAGTGTCGCACCCGTCTGACGTACGGCTCGGAACACGGGGATAAAACCAAGTGGATTAAAAAGATACGAGGAAAAGTTAGTTTTGTGCTAAATAGATTATTGAGGGATGGCAAATTTATTAGAAAGAGAATCCCAGTTGAAGCCACGGAGAGCAAATATTAAAAAGTTCTTTTAGGTGGATACAATAAGACACTGGTAAACAACATACTGGGGGTTTCAGATACATAATACATATACGACAATCGGACGAACTAACGAAATTAAAAAAGTTTTAATGACACAGAGGTCATTGAATTCTTTTGACCACTTTTTAATAAAACCAAGCACACCTCTAGCTTTATTAACCATAGAAGAAATATGGTTGGAAAACTTAAGCTTTGCATCGAGTAAGATGCGAAAATCTTCGACTGCCTTAGTTCTTGTGGCTTGTTGGTGTTTTAGGCCATTAAGGTCATCGGCTTGTAGTTTTTTTTGGAAACCAGTGATCACGAAATATGTTAGTTCCAGAAGGTTGGTTGTGGTAGATCTTTGTTTTATAAACTTATGCTGGCATGAAGATATGACAGATATACACTGGTAATGCAAGTGAGGAACGACAATTTTTTCGAATAGTTTTGACATTTCTGATAATGTAATGATCTGTAATTTGCAGCATCCGATTTTTTCCTTTTTTGTGAAGAGGAATAATAGGTGATTCTCTTCAGAGAGTTGAAAGATGAGATTGGACCGGAATATATTATAACCGTATGTCTGTGGGGTTGTTATCAAAGGTGAGTAGTTGGTTTGAAAAATGATCGGCAATGTCCTGATCAGTACTTGCAGTAGATTTTCCAAACGATAGCAAAGATGGAAAGGTTTTAGGTTTACGCTAAATGTTAACGAAACTATATCCAGAGCAAACTGAGTGTTTTGCACAGTAAAATTAGACCGAGCCACCACATAATGCACATTACTTTATTTATTTTTATTTTATTTTGTTATTGTTTATAATCTTGTTTATTTTTATTTGTTAAACAGTATGTAGCATGTAGAAAGAAGCGTTTTCCACCCTATAAAGTATATTCTTGATCAGGATCGAGAGCCGAGTAGATAAAGCCAAATATCCATAAAAAGCCGTAATGAAGCCCCAAATACGCATTATTTTTACACCATATGCCACGCCCACGCCTACTCTAATGCTCACAAACCGCGGAAAACTGTGTCATTCATATTTTTATTATATATGACTACTTTTGATCTTGTATAACATATTTTTGTCAATTTCTATCGAATTACCAAAGATTTTTCAAATCGGAGGAATATTTCGATATTTATGAAGGAATTTAGGTTATAAGGCCTCACATGGACAGTGTCGTCACAATCATGTAGTAAACTTGCATTTTTGACAAAAGGTGGAGCTTTGTCCATTTCAACTAGCAAAATGAATATTTAATAATAAAAAAATTAAGCAAAAACAGTATCTTATAGTCGTTCACTCGACTATAGCGTTTCTTCTTGTTTCATTTAGTAGCTGCATGATTAGATCCATTCTACGTAAGAAGCGCCTAGACCAATTTCTTTTGGTCACATTCCAATTAAAATCTATCGCAGTTTTCGAAATTTTTCTATAAATTTTTATCAGTATACACTGAAATCTTTTGAATTATTGAAGACGTGACATGCTATTAAATTTTGTTTTTAATTTAATGACGCCTATACGTCTTAACTCCCAAAATGTGCAATGTATTCCTCTGTGATTTCCTGAAGAATGACACTTTCCTATTTCCTTTCTCTGTCCATCGATGCATCTTACCATTTTGTAAAATCCATTCTTCCTAAAATATGATTCAAAATATTCTTACATTTCTATACAAATTCCATCATGGATTGAGCAATTTCTTTACAATCTTTACAATTTAATTTTTTTAAACTTTGGGATCAGAAATAATCGTGATCATTTGGAAACAAGACTAGAAGAGTGATTGCTGACTTTTCTAGTCTTGGGATATCACTCTTCTTTTTATTTCGGCCCGTATTTTTCTATGTGATTAATATTTGTACTAATTGGTTTGAATTCAGTTAGTTATTGTGAACTTTTATCACCATTTGGAGCTGCGGCCACCACATTTTGGTATCCTTTTTTTTTTAAAACTTTGTTGGGCCAAGCAGCCAAACACGGATGAGCAGTTTCTATACTTTCTTTATTTTTTTTATACCTACTTATGTGAGCTTAAGGATTACCTATAAATACTGTTAAGTTTATTCGATAAAGTCAGACTCAGACTTGGACCGGGGGATATTATAACCGTAAGTCTGTGGGGTTGTTATCAAAGGTGAGTAGATGGTTTAAAAAAACTGAGGAAAAAGATTGGCAATGTCCTGATCCGGACCTCGGAAAGGTTTTAGGTTTACGCTTAGTGTTAACGAAACTATATCCAGACCAAACTGTTTCTTATATAGAGTTAAGTAGTCCTTATAACACTGTTTTGCACTGATAGACCGCGCGACCATATAATGCGCATAACTTTACTTATTTAATTATACCCGTTACTCGTAAAGTAAAAGGGTATAATAAATTCTTTAAAAAGTATTTAACATGTAGAAAGAAGCGTTTCCCACCTTATGAATTATATTCTTGATCAGGATCAATAGCAGTCCGTCTGTCCATCTGTCCGTCCGACCCTCTGACCCACCGACCTTCCGACCTTCCGACCGTCCGTCCGTCTGTCTGTATGAACGCTGAGATCTCAGGAACTATAAGAAATACAAAGTTGAGAATAAGCATTAAGATTCTTTTTTTTAAATCAGAACATATATTTATTTATTTATAAAGAGCTACCAAATAATTTAAAATTATTACGTAGCGGTGATAATGAGAATTGGCAACGGGGACCTTCCGCTCGTTTTTTTACAATAATTGCATGAGTACTATTTTATATATGCATTTTGGCTAAATTAGAATTATTTTAAATGTCGTGGTACAAGTTTGTACTTTTTAGAAATAGTATTATTTTTTTTTACTTTAGAAAAACCTATCAAAATATAAAATATATATAAAAAAATCCTTTAAATTTAAACGCTAAATTTCGGGTCCCTCTGCCGTCAAAGGCAAGAGAGTGGAGTGCTGACGCGTTTTTGCATTGCTACGAGTTTCATTGTGTAGTTTCTATGGACAAGTCCACGTTTGTGGCAAAATTAATTTCTCTGGTGAATTGTTTCAAAAAGTCACAGACAGTGCTCCCACGATCCATTAGTTCTCTCGTGGCGAAAACATGTTGAACAGTTAGTCAGAAAAAGTGGAACAATAAGAAGACGAAGACGAAATCACGCTCGAAATAAAATAAAATAAATACAAAAAAGAAAAAAATAATTCACCCCTCGGTGGGTTTGAGCCGAGTGCCTCCCAGCTGAGGGGCTTGCCCGCTAGGCTACGATCACCGCAGTTGGGATTAAACGACCATTTATTCATCAAGTCGGTAAAGCAGTGCAAGGAAGTGCTTAAACAATGTCTCGCCTTTCAGACTCTGATGATGAGCTAAATATAACAAATACTATAGCGCGCAATCAGCAAAAAATGGAAGAAGCTTTAAATAACTTTAACCGAATATATGCTGCTACCTCTTCAAGCGCCAAGCCATTACCATCTTTCAACGAACAGGAACCGGAATTATCAGCCATTAACGGCGACGACGAGGACTGGTGGACCCCAAGATCGACTAACAACAAACGTCGCCTCGAATCAAGATCACCGAATTCAGTCAGCAAGGTTCAAAGAAACTCAAATAGCCCTAAAACCATTGTTCGAGCTAACCGTTTTTTTGAATTATCGGACACTGACACTGACATTGAGGTGGCAGATTCTCATCGACCGACCAGACCTATTGAAACTCCTAGTACTTCTGCCGGATTAAGACAGACTACCAGAAGCAGCGGCTACTTAAACAATATTGGAAAAGCTTCTTCACCAACTAACAACAAAAACAGCAAGAATCCATCTCGATGCCAGGAACAACCAGCCTCCCACAAGCCACCCCCTATTGTGGTTAATCATTGTGAAAACCTAAACGGTCTCATTAGATCAATAGACAAGATTGTTGACCCATGCAAGTATTCACTAAAATGCCATACCAATAACTCTGTATCCATCCTAGCAGTAGACTTTGATGCGTACAGAGCTATTTCTAAATCTTTAACAGCCAAAAAAGTGCCGTTCCATTCGTGGCAGCTAAAAGAAGAGAGATCCTACCGTGTAGTTATCCGTGGTATCCATCATTCTATACCCGATGACAACATTAAGGAAAGCCTTACCTCAGCTGGACACACGGTTCGGTTTGTCAACAGACCTAGAAGCCGATTTGACAAAACACAGTTTGTCAACTTTGTTTTTGTCGAGCTTGAACCGGCGGCTAACAACAAAGAAATTCATGAGGTCAAGACTCTTTGTCGGCAACGGGTTCAAGTTGAGCTCCTTTACAAGAAGGATGATGTCGTGCAATGCCACCGGTGTCAAGCATTTGGACACACCAAGAATCACTGCCAAAAACTCTACAACTGCGTCAGATGTGGCTTACAGCACGGCCTGGAGGCCTGCTTTAAGGATGTTCATCCGGTCATATGTGTGAACTGTGGCGGCAACCATACAGCTAGCTATAAAGGTTGTATTGTTTATCAACAGATTGCAAGTCGGCGGAAAATTGGTACATCAAAGCGTAATGCCATTCTCCAACAGCAACCGACCACCATTTCTCGGACAAATCCTGTAGTTCCTAGCTCCTACGCTAACGCTGTCCGTGGACAAACTAGTTATCCCCCACCCACTCAGAGCCAACAACAGTTTCCTCCGCTGGGCAGCAATAGCAGGAAACAAAGTCAGATCCATCATCAAAATGCACCACCTCGACAGGATCGGCCGGTGCCCCAACTACAGCAGCAACAAGTACACCCACAGCAATCTCTACCCCAACAACAGCGGCGCACCACGCAGCAATCAGTCAATGATATTCCATGGCAACGTCAAGAGCAAATGTTCTTGCAATCTAGCTGAAGCCTTCGCTGGCCCGGTTCATGTAACGCAACCATGAGTCAAATCGGCCTTAACATTGGTGTGTGGAACGCCGACGGTCTTACTAGCAACGCCCTTGAGCTAGAGCTCTTTGTTCAAAGCCATGATATTGATATTATGCTAGTTAGTGAAACACACTTTTGTTCAAGGTCATACTACAACTTGCATGGTTACGATACTCATCAAGCGAACCACCCTGCCGATCGGAAACGCGGTGGCTCTGCCATAATAATAAAATCCTGCCTTCAATGTTACCAGTCTTATAGTTTACAAAGTCCAAATATTCAATGTGTCTCAGTTAAAGTCAAAACCGTCCTTGGTGAAATATCTATTGCGTATATTTATTGTCCGCCTAACTTTCGATGCTCTGCCGACGACTTTGAAAAACTCTTTGACGATCTGGGAACAAACTTCATAATCGCTGGTGATTGGAATGCCCACCATCGATTTTGGGGGTCTCGAAGTTCAACCCCCCGCGGAAGAGCGCTCGCGGAACTTGTTCAAGGATCAAATTTCCAGGTCCTTACAACTGGAGGACCCACACATTATCCATACAGCCAGAATTCGCCAACAGCCATTGACTTTGCAGTCTACAGAGGGATACGCCCGGTGAGTCTTTCTATTACAGAATATTTCGAACTGATCTCTGATCACATTCCACTAATAATCTCATTAAGAGTCGCTGCGTTAAAAATTAGTCGGCGGCCTCAAATTCTTCCTCGTAATGCAAGTGTCCCGCGGTTTCAGGCTTTAATTAACAGACTTGTTAATCTCAATATGGTGCTCAACTCCCCTGAAGATATCGACGATGCAGTTGAAACTTTTGCTCGTAACATTCATATCGCTGCGGAATCGTCAACCTACGGGCAAGTCTCTCTCAGGCACTTTTAAAACCTGAGATTATGGACTTGGTAAGGCTGAAAAGATCATTGCGTCGTAGATTTATGAGGTCCCAAGATCCAGTCGATAAAAGAGCATATCGACGTACTGAAGACGAGTTTAAGAATCTCCTGCGTATAACCAAGCGTGAGTTCTTTGATGAAATGCTTCTCAACGCGGACCCCAGTAAACCTTACTGGTTCAATCTCTGGAAAGCTACAAGGAAATTAAAAAGGCAGCCTCTTAGGAAGATCCCCATTAAGAAAACAGACGGTACATGGTGCAAATCAGACTCAGAGATCTCATTAGCTTTTGCCGAAGAACTAGAGCAACGCTTTGAGCCATTTAACCATGCGAGCTCGGAGGTTGTCGCTGATACTCGGGCCTTTCTCAACTCTCCTGCTCCGGATGCGCATCCCATAAAGCACATAAGTCCAAAAGAGGTTTGCCTCCACATTCAAAAGCTACTCTCCAGCAAGGCGCCAGGATTTGATGACATTGATAGCAGGGTTTCTAAGGCTCTCCCTAAAAAGGGAGTCCTGATCCTTGTTCTCATTTTCAACTCGATGTTACGTATCCACCACTTCCCCTCCCAATGGAAGTGTGCCGTGATAACGATGATTCCCAAGCCAGGGAAACCGGAGAACCTTGCCGATAAGCTTACTACCTACATTCTCTAAAATATTCGAGAGAATATTCCTTAGTAGAATTATGGGAGTAAGAACGCCATTCCCGACCACCAGTTTGGTTTTAGGAAGCAACATGGGACTCCTGAGCAAGTCCATCGAGTTGTACACCATGTTCTGAATGCCTTTGAAAACAAGCAATACAGCTCTGCTATCTTCCTCGACGTTAAGGAAGCCTTTGATCGCGTGTGGCATGATGGCCTGCTGTATAAGCTGAAATCTCTTCTCCCGACTGCCCAATTCCTCTTACTTAAATCCTATTTACTTGGTCGAAGTTTTATGGTTGAAGTAAGAGGGGTGAGGTCAAGCATAAGATCTGCTCGTGCTGGAGTTCCACAGGGGAGTGTCCTGGGTCCCGTGTGGTATACCCTGTTCACTTCTGACCTGCCTTGTCCGAATGAACCAAACACACTTCTGGCCACCTACGCCGATCACGTGGAGGCAGCATACTTTGAAAATATCAGCTACTTGTCGTTCCAAGCTTAGGAAACTCTACTGGTTGCTTAAGCCAACGAGCAAGCTAAGCCTAGCTAACAAAGTGCTGCTGTACAAATCAATTGTGGTGCCCTCGATGATGTACTGCATCCAACTATGGGGCTTGGCTTCGGATTCTAACGTTATGAAAATTCAAAGGGTTCAAAACCGGGCGTTGCGCATGATTGCAAATGCGCCTTGGTACGTCAGAAACAAAGCTCTAGAAGATGACCTCCACATTCCCTCTGTTAGGGAACAGATAAACAGGCACTCGAGTCGGTGCAACGATCGTCTCACAGCTCACACAAACCACCTAGCCTCCTCGCTGGCTTACGTTACGTAGAAGACGTCAAAGCGAAGGCTTCCAGCCGATCTCTGGACAAGAGGTCCTAAAGCAGTAATTTAGCATTAGCATTTAGCATTGATCTCTAGTTATCTAGTTATAAAAATTAGTTAATTTCCTTCCTGTTATGTATTTATGTTATTTGTTCTTTGTAGTACTCAACGTATTATAGCCATTAAGTTGGCTGATTGACGTTTAATAAATGTATTGTTATGTCAAAAAAAAAAAAATATTATTTTTAATATGTTTGGTAGCGTGGGGTTTGAGATGGATTCTAGTGGATTGGTGTTTTTAAATATTAGTTGTCCTTGGCAGCTTAGTGACTTGCATTTAGTCAGTAAATGATTAATTGATAAGGCATCGTTGGTATCATTGCAGAACGGACAGGTCCTGGTTTCAGTAAGGTCCATATAGTGTGTATGTGTAATTTTTGTGTGTCCAAGGCTGAGCCTTGTTATTATTATCTGGTCTCTACGTGTGACCGATGAGTGAATGTTTTTGATAATTTGGTGGCAGTTGAGTTGGAGATGATTAAGTGCTTGGTACCAGCATGAAGTTAAGGATATGTTTAATTGCATTTTCGAGAGATATGAATTTTTAAATATATTTTAATATGTCCTGTGTGTTTAAGTTTTCGATGGTGTAAGTTTTGTCTGATAGCGTTTTTTGCTAGGGCGTCTGCAAGTTCGTTTTTAAGGTATTCCTACGTGACCAGGGATCCAAAGTAATTTGAATTTATTTTTGTATTTTTGGAGAAGATTACGGGCCTTTGAGATATATGGTTCGCTGTTGTTAGTGTTTTTTATTGCGTCGATGGCAGAGAGTGAGTCTCAGCATATGCAAAATTTGCCTCTTTCGGTTTTATGTTTTTGCAGTGCTTGTTCAAAAAGAACACTATTTGTTATAAATTTAAGATTTTACGAGCTCTGTTCGATCTATCTAGAGCCGTAAATAATGATCTGTAACGTATACCCTACAAGGGTGCAGCGCCGAACAGTTGTAATCTTAAGTACAGGCCACTTGAGCCTGACAATAAATATAGTACAAAGGGTCGCCTTGCGGGGGACCGTTGATAAGGCTTCCGCTCAGGCAAACAGATGTGGACTCTACGTAGACCATAGATAAGTTATTATAAGAATTTCATGTTAGCTAAGTAAGCGAATACTTAGAAAAATAAAATCAGTTTTAATACAGAACTAAAACGTAAAGGTTGTTTTTCCTATTACAGGAATTTCCCTTCCAGTTTGGTTTTGAGCTCTTTTGATTCCTTGCGGAACAATTGGCCAAACCTTTCTGCAGTTTTCCCTTACCAAAGGTAAGAAACTCAGAGAAATTGTGCACATTAAAGATTCTGCTAAGTGCTAGACGCTTGCAGCTAAAGGTAGCAATAGATTCACACGATTGTTTTCCCCTACCAAAGGTAAGAGACAAAAGTGTTGAACAAAATAAAGGCAAAGAGATATATAAAGAGCCTTTTTTGTTTTTTAAAGCATCTTAAAGATTCTGTTTTTTTAAAAACAGCTAAAGGTCGCTAACCATTGAGCGTTTTCGAGGCCATAGACAAGAGAAATCCAATAAGTTGGATTAAAATAGAAAAAATTCCTACAAATGCTAAAAGCCAAAGAGGTAAGCAAAATAATGTTCCTACAGTACTAAAAAAGCATTAAAAAGTTACAAATCCTAAAGCCAGCAAAACAACAACAAAAATTACAACTCAAAAACAAAATTGAAATATTACAACTCTAAAACTAAATTTATAAAAAAGAAAGAAGATAGAAAATAAAAATTTATTCCTAAATTTAATTGAAAAAAAAACATCAATAAATTAAGAAAATGTCGTCCGAAAATTTATTTACAATCATAGTACTTTACTAAAGATGGCACCAGTTGAGCACGAGTATTTCACATTAAAACATTATGATGCGATGATGATGGTACTTGCCAGGCTTAAGATTCAGTTTGAGAAAGACTCGGGTAGGGCAGCAGGAAGGGGTGATAAAAAAGTTGCAGAAATAGGCGAAATTAGGCACGCATCGAGGGCTGATATGTTGAAGGAAGAACTTAATATAAATGCTGGGTGTTTCAGGAATTATTTAAATTAATCCGTTAAAATCTAACTTCCGATCTTTTTTCCTTTGAGGTGAGAAAAAATAAAATTCAATTTTGGAAAGCTAAGATTTTTGGTTTAGTTTATGAAGAGGTAGTTTTGAAAGCAAGGAATTTGAAAGAATAGTTTAAGAATTAGTATTCGATGTCGGAAACATTATAGATGCTATAGATAATAGACTTAGCAAGGAAAAAAATATTGTTAAGGAATCTCTAACTGTAAAGGCAGAGGAATTACCTAAGCTACCAAAAATACATATACCCACTTTCTTCGGTGATTTAAAAGAATGAGATCTGTTTAATGAGCTGTTTTTGGAACTCATTCATACAAGAGATGATCTAAAAACTGCCGTTCAATTGTGTTATCTCAAATCAGCGTTAAAAGGAAAAGCCAAGAACGTGGTTTCCCATTTACTGCTAGGCACTGGGGAAAACTATGAAGCCACTTGGGAGTTGCTAACCCAGTGGTATGAGAACAGAAGAAACATTTTCTCTGATCATATAAATAGGCTTATGGATCTACCCAATTTAAATTTGGAATCCAATAAGCAAATTAAAACATTTATTGAAACAATTAATAAGTCAATTTATATAATCAAATTAAAAGGCACAATTATCCAAAGATGTAGATGCAGTATTTGCCCTCATAATACTTCGGAAATTTAACAAGGATGCTCTGAATTTATATGAGAGCCATGTAAAAAAGACAAAAGAAATTCAGGCACTTTCTGATGTCATGGAGTTCCTAGAGAAAAGAATCAGCTCCATTTCCTCTTTTCCACAGGAGAATAAAGCTTTTAGAAAAGAGTTTCAAAACAAAAGCAGAAAGAAAATTGCTCTTTTGTAATTTACCAACCCATAATATAATATAATATTACACAATGTTATAAATTTAAGTCTATGGAACCAGCAGAAAGAAATGACTGGGTTAAAAAAAGCCACATTTGTTCAAAGTGTCTGAAGCATTCAAGCAATAAAAGGTGCACAAATGAAATTGTTTGCTTGAATTGCAAGAAACCGCACCACACGCTTCTTCACATTTATAATAATAAAGAAAAAGTGAATACGCGTAGGACACAGGCCCTATTGGCCACAGCATTGATTCATGTGAAATCAGCTAATGGAGGCTTTGAAGAACTGAGAGCGCTGATCGACAGTGGAACAGAGAGTACGATAATATCAGAGGAAGCTTCACAAATTCTTAAGTTACCAAAAATAAAGAATTATTCTGAGATTAGTGGAGTTTCCTCGATAAAAAAATGCATATCAAAGCATAAAATAAAACTAAATATTAAACCTTTAAAAGAAAGGAAAAATAAATTAGTGGTGGAGACAATTGTCCTTCCAAAATTAATGAAAGCGTTCAAGCGTCAATGCGCTCATTAAATATTGATAAAACGAGGTGGTGAAACTACCCGTTAGCCGATCCCGAGCTTAACAAGACAGGTAGAGTGGATTTAATTATAGGAGCCGATTTATATGATAAAGTTCTTAAAAAAGGAGAAATAAAAATAACCGGTCTTCTTGGTCAAAACACAGACATTGGATGGATAGCGTCTGGATGTACCAAATCAAAAGGAAGTAAGGACTTAGAAAGATTCTGGAAATTGGAGGAAGAAAGTAAGGAGGATTTAGAATCCGAAATATGTGAAGAAAATTTCACGAAACCAACACACATGACTCTTCAGGACGATATGTTGTGAAGATGCCCTTTAAGGGAGAACAAACCTTAGGGGAATCTAAAGGCCAAGCCATCGCAAGGCTTTTAAATTTACAGAAAAAATTAATTAAAAATAAAAACCTTAAAGAACAATACTGTAAGTTTATGACAGAATACATGTCTTTAGGGAATATTGTTGAGGCAAACTCAGAAGGTAAATATTATTTACCACATAAAGCTGTAATTAGAGATGCGAGCTTAACAACAAAATTAAGGGTTGTTTTTGATACGTCGGCAAAAACAACATATAATTAATGTGTAAATGATATTATGTATAATAAACCAAGAGTTCAAAAAGATATTTTCGACATCATTTTAAAATGGCGCAGATCGCAGTATGCAGTTTATATAGCAGAAAGCGATCAAGAATTTTTGCATGTCTTGTGGAGGGATTCTCCAAAAAATAAAATTTAAGACAATAAATTAACTACAGTTACCTATGGTACTGCTTCGGCTCCGTATTTAGCTAAAAGAGTGCTAGCGATTAAAGGAGATAAATGTAAAGATCCACTAATCAGTGGAATTATAAAAAATGATTTCAATGTGGATGATTTAATGACAGGATCAGACAGCATTAAAGAATGCAAAGAAATTGTGAAAGAAGTCTCATTGAAGCTAGAAAAAGTAGGGATGAATTTGAGGAAATAGATTTCCAATCATCAAGAAATTATTGAAAATGTAGAAAATGCTGGAGAAAACCAAACATTAAGCATTGAAAAAAATGAGTCCGTGAAGGCTTTAGGGCTTCAATGGGAACCTTTTAATGATGAATTTAAGTTTTGCGTTAAATTTACTATCAGTAAAGAAATCAATATAAAGCTAGTATTGTCGAACCTAGCAAAAATATACGATCCATTAGGGTGGCTATCACCAGTTACTATTATTGGGAAACTATTTATGTAAAGACTTTGGTTACAGGAAATATATTGAGATCAAGAACTATATATGAATAATTTAAACGTGTGGAACGTGTACGTAGAAAATTTAAAATTTTTGGAAGAAATTAGGATTTTGAGATGCGTAAGACACATATAAATTTTCCAGTTCAGCTTCACGGTTTTGCAGATGCTTCTGAAAAAGCGCACGCGGCAGTGGTATATGCAAAGGTAGAAGATTTGGTCACGTTAATAGCTAGTAAAAGTAAAGTAAATCCTAAGAAAAACAGAAAGAGTATTCCTAGGTTAGAGCTTGGCGCAGCCCATCTTTTAAGTAAATTAATGCAGAGAACAAAGGAATCAATTTCTAACATAGCAGAAAGTTTTGGATGTAGTGATTCCACCATTACATTAGCTTGGATACGTAATGGGAACTGCAAAGATAAATTTATTAGACGTAATGATATTAATGTTATGATATTGAACAACTAATGGATGCTGAATGGAATCACGTGAAGTCGGGAGATAACCCGGCTGACATTGCCTCCAGAGGTATTTGCGCCACCAAATTAAAAGATTGCTCACTTTGGTGAAATGGGCCGAAATGGGTTTCGAATTCTAAAGACTATTGGCCAAAGTCAATTGGAACAGAAAGGAGAAATAGTTGTTAGTAGCGTAATCACGAGTACAGAAAACAACATAGTTAAATTATTTGAAAGATATTCAAGTTTTCAAAAATTAGAGCGAATTGTAGCTTTGTTACTAAGATTTATTAGTATTAAAGTTAAAAAGGCTTCATATCCAACTTTTCTGACAGTTGATGAATTAAGCGCTAGAATACTGATTGTTAAAAAACAACAGGAGCGTCAATTTATGTCAGAAATAGTTTGCTTGACGGTAAAGACGGTAAAGAAATCGAATCCAAGAGTAAGATATTAGGGTTGCACCCATTCTTAGACACAGATGGAGTTCTTAGAATGGGTGGAAGGCTGCGAAATAGGAATATGCAATTTGATGTCAAGCTCCCAATAATATTAGATAAATGCCACTTATCTGATTTAATAATTAAAAAGGCTCATGCTGAGACCTTACATGGCGGAATTAACCTAAGAACCTGAGACCAAGTACAAAGGGTATATTGGGATATTTAGGTTAAGATACTCCCTCAAAAATATTTTACGAGAATGTGTTACTTATGAGAGATATCGACAATGTACAGGTAAATGCTGCACATCCCTTCCATAATACAGGAATATTAATATTATTATTATTATTATTATTATAAAAGGTAGAAAAGTGTAACGGTCCTGCTTTGGGGTGGCTGGGACAGTTCACCGGATACCAGCAGTTCGTTCCAACATTTACTTTGATGTCAGGCGTGGTTGCTGCAAAGAAGATTCCACCCAGAGTAACACGCAGCGTGTTTAGTTAAGAATAGAACAGATCTTAGTTATTTATTTCTTATTAATTCACAGGGGATCTGTTGGTCGTGGCCGTGGATGGTCTGCGGGCCTGGGGAAGAGAGCTTCCGACGAGGGGTAGCCGCGGGAGCGATGCTCCGTTGTGGGCCGGGGGATGCCGCGTGAGGGCAGGGCCAGTCCGTCTTGGTGATCCGCTAGCTAAGAAAGGGAGAGAAAAATAGAAATGATGGAGCGTGTGTCGGCCCGGGGCCAGTCACGCGAGCGAGTGAGAATGTAAAAAAACAATAACGAAAAGAACCCTGGGGTTCGGGATGAGAAAGGGTGATTTGACACCCAGTGGGTATCGGGTGATATGATGACGCCAGGGTCCGACGCGTAAGAGATGCAGAGCCCCTGTGGGTCTCTTGAGAGAGATAACACGATGCCCTTGGGGTCCGACGCGTAAGAGACGCAAAGCCTGATGAGGCTGTTGCAAGCGTGCCGGCAGTGATCCAGTGGATCTGCTGCGGGAAAGCATCGGCGAGTAGCCGCTGGCAGTTCTCCCTCGGTATGACCGAGGTCGAATTTATTAGATTTAGCCTTAGGCTAAATCCGACCAAAAAGTGACTAGTGCTGGTGAGGGTGCCCAACTCCGGGAGAGGGCCGATCTTACCTGGGTGAGAACCACCGCAAAAGTGATTCTTCCCAGAAACCGGTCCTCCTTATCTACCCCGTGGCTGCAGACAGTGTGCCCGTTCCCGAAAATCCTTTTATGTGCTGTGCCCGTTCGGCCCGGCAGTGTGACCGATCATGGTTTACTAAGGCGCGCCCGCGCATTCCAATTCAAATCTAATTTATTTCTTCTTAACTAATCAACTTTAACAAACGAGTACTTCAGTGTTTTTTCTACCTATAACTATAAAACGAACTATCCTATATACTCCATGATTGTCCTTACGGCTATTCTTACTTCCTAATATTATTCCTTATTTCAACTTTTATGCGCCCCTGGCGTCATAAAAGTTTACAAAACTAGACTGGCTTAATGATATAGCGCTGGCTACTGTGACCTTCGGCTATAATACAGGAATATACTATGCGGGATGTATACTACGGGGACGATATTGAAGATAATTAAGTTTTAACACCGGACCACCATTAGATGTGGTTGAGTCGATTAAAGAGAATGAGAAAATTGGTAACCTCGATAGGTGAAAACTGATTCAAAAAATGAAAAGAGATTTTCGGATGAAATGGAAGCACGAATATCTTAACACACTGCAGCAGAGATATAAATGGAAAAAGGGACTTCCAAATATAGAAAAAGGCCAGGTTATGCTCTTAAAAGATTGGCCAGATGGCCAATGGAAAAGGTAAAGGAGGTTCACAAAGGCAAATATGAAAAAGTTCGAGTTGTAAAAGTTAAGACCCAAGAAGCTTCATTTACAAGACCTATAACAAAAATTTGTCCTCTAGTTGGTGTAAAACAAGCAGTTGAAAACAAAAAAAGAGTTTCACCCAGATTTAGGCATCGTAATAGTAATGCTATTGCTTACATTGTTCTGTCAAGTCTCACAAGCAGCAACAATAAAAGGCGAGAATAAATCATTTAGCATTCAAAATATAAATAAGAGGGCTGCAATCTATTTAGATCCACGAGGTGATGTAGAAATTATAAGCGCATCATGGAATCTGGTGATTTATTACAATATGGATGCCTATTTTATTTCTTTGGTTTGCAGAGTGTGACGGTGAGGTGTTTTTCTATTAGGGCATAATTAACAGGTATTGGTATATTGAGGTATTTTATATGAGTTTCTTGTAATGCTATTAAAAGAGGTAGGTTTTTAATGATTAATTGGAGTTCCCAGTATTTGTCAAAGTATCCGTTCATATTCCATTGTACAATTTTTATGGTCATTTTAAAGGTAAACATACTAGCACTTGGCCTACTGGATAACGGTGACACCCGCAGGCGGCTAAAAAGATTTCATATATTAGATCTGCCTCACAGAAACATGTAAAATATGTAAAAATTTGCAAATATGTATATTTGTACTTGTATATATGGATTAGGCTCACTGGAGTCTAAACCATCCTGCTAGCTTATAAGTAATTAACAAATTTGCTTATTGTTTTCGTTTTATAAAACAGATGGCAAATAATAAAGTATAGTAATTAAAAAAAAAAAATTTTTAAAGGTAGATTGGTTTTTGTGGAGGATGTAGGTGATTTTTTTCTTATTTGTTGTCTACTGCTGGGTCTGGCTTTTTTATTTTTGCTTGATTACCTTTCGTGGGTTTAAGGTTTGTAGTTAGTGTTTTGTTTTTGTCGTTAGAGAAAATTCGGAGTTTAAGGTCTTTTGTGCTTACGCTTGTCATATGTTTGGAGGTAGTGGGAGTGTCGATACTCACTTTTTGTCCGGCCCGGTGCGGGATCTTATAAATTTCCCTCGGTCCTACCGAGACGACATTTCCAATCGGCATATTGGATCTCTACATTCTCACTTGTAGCGTGTTTTCGGATCTCTACATACACCTTTCACTCTCTTGTAGCGGGCTTTGGATCTAAACATGCATCATCTCTCTCTCCTGTAGCGGGTTTTCGGATTTCTACGCACATCGGTTCTCACATATCATCTCTCTCCCCTGTAGCGAGTCTTCTAATCTTTACACACATCCTCTCTCTCTCTCTTTTGTAGCAGGTCTCCAGATCTCTACACACGTCGTTTTTCTCCGTTGTATCGGGTGTTCGGATCTCGACACGCATAATCTCTCTCTTTTTTAGCGGCTTTACGGATTTCTAAATTCTCTCTTATAGCGGGTTTTCGGATCTCAACACACACTTTTCACTCTCTTGTAGCGGGTCTTCAGATCTCTACACGCATCGTCTGTCTCTCCTGTAGCGGGTCTCTGGATTTCTACACACATCATACTTTGTGGCGGGTCTCTGGATCTCTGCACTTATCATCTCTCTATTTTAAAGCGGGTCTCCTGAACTCTACACTCCTTTATTAACTGGCAGGCTTACGGACCAATCTCATCCTACTCAGTAGCCAGCGGACTTAGTGAGCGGCTTAGCCCCAACCCAAGGGAACCTCGGAACCCTATTCCTGCCGCTTCCCCAACACCCGCCTAGGAGCAGATCCACACCGCGGAGGAGTCATCGTCGCTAAACCCCCCTCCCCCGATGAGAACCCAGTACTCGGAGGAGGAAGATCTTGATGAAATATATAGGAACTGTGGAAGCAAGATAAAGCTTTATGCACGTAGATTAGTTTTGAAGTCATTAACAGAGATTCAAATCTGGCGGAGGAAGTAGAGGATATCGAGACGTCATAAAAACAGATCCAACCGACAGAAGCAGGGACACACAGCAAGAACGTGCGAGAGCCCGCCCAGGCTATTCTGCTGGGTTTGCGGAAGGAACGAAGTGAGGACAAAGGAGTGTTGTAGAGCCCGTCCAGGTGCCACTGGTAGCTCAGGACTAAGCACCAGGATCAGCGGTAGGAGATTGGATGAACTACGATGGATTCCAAATAACAGCAGAGGTAAGAGTCGGATCAAGAACGGCGAGAGGAGTAGTGAACACGGGGGCTTCGAAAAGTAAGATCAGTAAAAGGAAATATCAGGAATTAGAGAAGCACGGATGGTGGAGCAGGACGGACGAGGACATAAGCCTAGCGAACGGGGCAAGGGTGAATGCAGTGGGGAATTTTACCGTACCCATAAGATTCGCGGGCGAGCACTTCGAGTTGAATTTCCTGGTAATAGAGCGGGTAACAGGAGGGATGTTGTTCTCGCAGGGACAGGAACGAGAATCCAGTGCGGCAATCTAGGAGTGGACGTCACAGAGCCTCGCAAAGTGCCCAGGCAGGATGGAGCAATACAAGCGAGAGTGGGAATGGAACCAGCGGAAGAGGAGATCCAGACATTCCTGGAAGAGCAATTCGAGAACATGAAGGTATGCAGTACAGCGGCGACACATAAAATTTATGTCAAGGATGAAAACCCAGTAAAGCAGCGGTACTACCCTCGGAACTAAAATAACAGGCCATCATAAACGAACAAGTGGATGAACTGCTGGAACTCGGTTTAATGGAGCCTTCGCGGAGCTCTTACAGCGCACCGGTAGTGTTGGTAAGGAAGAAGAACAACAGTTGGAGGATGTGCGGGGACTACAGGATGCTGAACGAAAAAACGGAGAGGGACGCGTACCCGGTGCCGAGAATGGATTTCATTTTGAGCCAACTCAAAA
>NW_024573207.1:0-3009 GCF_018153835.1 Drosophila eugracilis | reverse complement strand
AGCAATAATACTGCAACTTAAATTAGAAAAAATGGGAAAATTTAGGTTGGCATATTTCATAACGGTTATATTGTCCATTTTCGCGAGAAATGGATCAAAATTCGCAATTTTAGCTGTGAATGCAGTTTTGTTAGAAATTTAACAAGGAATCGAACGAGATATGCCATTCCAGATTCGAGTAACTATTGGCTTAGTTATAGCAATAATACTGCAACTTAAATTAGAAAAAATGGGAAAAATTTAAGTTGGCATATTTGATAACGGGTAATATTGTCCATTTTCGCGAGAAATGGATCAAAATTCGCAATTTTAGCTGTGAATGCAGTTTTGTTAGAAATTTAACAAGGAATCGAACGAGATATGCCATTCAAGATTCGAATAACTATTGGCTTAGTTATAGCAATAATACTGCAACTTAAATTAGAAAAAATGGGAAATAACTATATTAACGTTAATATTTGATAACGGTTATATTGTCCATTTTCGTGAGAAATGGATCAAAATTCGCAATTTTAGCTGTGAATGCAGTTTTGTTAGAAATTTAACAAGGAATCGAACGAGATATGCCATTCAAGATTCGAGTAACTATTGGCTTAGTTATAGCAATAATACTGCAACTTAAATTAGAAAAAATGGGAAATAACTATATTAACGTTAATATTTGATAACGGTTATATTGTCCATTTTCGTGAGAAATGGATCAAAATTCGCAATTTTAGCTGTGAATGCAGTTTTGTTAGAAATTTAACAAGGAATCGAACGAGATATGCCATTCCAGATTCGAGTAACTATTGGCTTAGTTATAGCAATAATACTGCAACTTAAATTAGAAAAAAATGGGAAAATTTAGGTTGGCATATTTGATAACGGGTAATATTGTCCATTTTCGCGAGAAATGGATCAAAATTCGCAATTTTAGCTGTGAATGCAGTTTTGTTAGAAATTTAACAAGGAATCGAACGAGATATGCCATTCAAGATTCGAGTAACTATTGGCTTAGTTATAGCAATAATACTGCAACTTAAATTAGAAAAAATGGGAAAATTTAGGTTGGCATATTTGATAACGGTAATATTGTCCATTTTCGCGAGAAATGGATCAAAATTCGCAATTTTAGCTGTGAATGCAGTTTTGTTAGAAATTTAACAAGGAATCGAACGAGATATGCCATTCCAGATAGTTATAGCAATAATACTGCAACTTAAATTAGAAAAAATGGGAAAATTTAGGTTGGCATATTTCATAACGGTTATATTGTCCATTTTCGCGAGAAATGGATCAAAATTCGCAATTTTAGCTGTGAATGCAGTTTTGTTAGAAATTTAACAAGGAATCGAACGAGATATGCCATTCCAGATTCGAGTAACTATTGGCTTAGTTATAGCAATAATACTGCAACTTAAATTAGAAAAAATGGGAAAATTTAAGTTGGCATATTTGATAACGGTAATATTGTCCATTTTCGCGAGAAATGGATCAAAATTCGCAATTTTAGCTGTGAATGCAGTTTTGTTAGAAATTTAACAAGGAATCGAACGAGATATGCCATTCCAGATTCGAGTAACTATTGGCTTAGTTATAGCAATAATACTGCAACTTAAATTAGAAAAAATGGGAAATAACTATATTAACGTTAATATTTGATAACGGTTATATTGTCCATTTTCGTGAGAAATGGATCAAAATTCGCAATTTTAGCTGTGAATGCAGTTTTGTTAGAAATTTAACAAGGAATCGAACGAGATATGCCATTCCAGATTCGAGTAACTATTGGCTTAGTTATAGCAATAATACTGCAACTTAAATTAGAAAAAATGGGAAAATTTAGGTTGGCATATTTGATAACGGTTATATTGTCCATTTTCGCGAGAAATGGATCAAAATTCGCAATTTTAGCTGTGAATGCAGTTTTGTTAGAAATTTAACAAGGAATCGAACGAGATATGCCATTCCAGATTCGAGTAACTATTGGCTTAGTTATAGCAATAATACTGCAACTTAAATTAGAAAAAATGGGAAAATTTAAGTTGGCATATTTGATAACGGGTAATATTGTCCATTTTCGCGAGAAATGGATCAAAATTCGCAATTTTAGCTTTGAATGCAGTTTTGTTAGAAATTTAACAAGGAATCGAACGAGATATGCCATTCAAGATTCGAATAACTATTGGCTTAGTTATAGCAATAATACTGCAACTTAAATTAGAAAAAAATGGGAAAACTATATTAACGTTACATATTTGATAACGGTTATATTGTCCATTTTCGCGAGAAATGGATCAAAATTCGCAATTTTAGCTGTGAATGCAGTTTTGTTAGAAATTTAACAAGGAATCGAACGAGATATGCCATTCAAGATTCGAATAACTATTGGCTTAGTTATAGCAATAATACTGCAACTTAAATTAGAAAAAATGGGAAATAACTATATTAACGTTAATATTTGATAACGGTTATATTGTCCATTTTCGTGAGAAATGGATCAAAATTCGCAATTTTAGCTGTGAATGCAGTTTTGTTAGAAATTTAACAAGGAATCGAACGAGATATGCCATTCCAGATTCGAGTAACTATTGGCTTAGTTATAGCAATAATACTGCAACTTAAATTAGAAAAAATGGGAAAATTTAGGTTGGCATATTTGATAACGGGTAATATTGTCCATTTTCGCGAGAAATGGATCAAAATTCGCAATTTTAGCTGTGAATGCAGTTTTGTTAGAAATTTAACAAGGAATCGAACGAGATATGCCATTCCAGATTCGAATAACTATTGGCTTAGTTATAGCAATAATACTGCAACTTAAATTAGAAAAAAATGGGAAAATTTAGGTTGGCATATTTGATAACGGTAATATTGTCCATTTTCGCGAGAAATGAATCAAAACTTGCAATTTTAGCTGTGAATGCAGTTTTGTTAGAAATTTAACAAGGAATCGAACGAGATATGCCATTCCAGATTCGAGTAACTATTGGCTTAGTTAGAATAATACTGCAACTTAAATTAGAA
>NW_024573206.1:0-8678 GCF_018153835.1 Drosophila eugracilis | reverse complement strand
GTTAGAGTGGGCGTGGCCGGTTGCAACTTCGTGGCAAGTTGCAGAGGCATCTCTTAAATACGTATTCTAAGTATTTTAAGATCATCCCGATCAGATGGCCTTATCTCGGTGTTGTCTTGCAAACACAGCGCTAGTCATAAGTATTTTATGAAAAAGCTGGAGCCTTACAAGCTCAGCATTAGTTTAGGTATAGAAATGAATAAAAGGAGAGCCGCTCCTTCTAAACGGCGTAGTACAACCAACATCGTCAGTGCGTTTGGATCTGAATTCGATGACAAGTGCTACAGTAAATGTTCTCCTCGTAATGGTGTAAACAATTTGGTCCTTCGAGTAAAAAATCCTACAAGTTTACCGAGTGAAGCGTTTCTTTGGCTTTAAACAGCAGAAAGTGAAAATTAACAAGAGTAAACGTTATAGTCGAGTGCCGCGACTATAAGACACCCGTTACTGTTTTACACAATTTTAAAATATTCCTTTTGCTAGTGGATATTCACAAGGCGCCACCTATTGTCAGAGAAAGCATGTTGAGTAATTGATAGTGACGTCACTGCCCATGTGAGGCCTTATAACCTTTGTGTAAAGTATTCATTATGCTTGTTGAAATGCAGAAAGGGCCACCTGTCTAAGCATGAGCATGAGACGCCCACCAGATAAGGCAATCATAGCCATCTGGTTGTTCTTAAACCAAAGTACTGCGCATCTACACTATCGTGGGAATGATATCGCCTCGCGTTATCTCTCTGAGGTCCACGAAGTTTTGCATCTCTTTTACGCGTCGGACCTTCCAGCGAAGAATTCGCGTCATCTAAAGTCCACAGGTTTTTCTAACACGCGTCGGACCTCAACGGCCTCACGTCATCTCACTCGTAAGAGTCCGGGGACTTTGCATCTCTTACGCGTCGGACCTCGGGGCCTCGCGGCATCTCTCGCAAGGTCCGGACTTTGCAGCTCTTGCCCGACGGACCCCAAGGGCCTCCATGCGTCTCCCCAACAGCAACCCTACCCGGGGCTTTGCACTCCTCACACGTCGGACCCAGGGCCTCGGTGTCGCTCTCTCACCGAGACCCACTGGGTTCTAGGTCATTCTTCTATCCCTTACCCGTTCCATAATCTTTTCCTCATCCTTCACTGCACTCGCTCGCACGTAGCAAGCCTCGAGGCCGTCACCTATTCTTTCGTTTCCATTTTTATCTTCTCCCCAGCGCGGATCTTGAACGGTCAGGCGGTTCCCAAACGGCGGCCTTCCCTCGGCACCTGGAGCATATCGGACATGACTACCAGCCTCCGGGAAGCTCTCCCTCTGGCCCCGCAGACCGCCCGGCGTGACCCGCGAAACGCGGCAAATAACTCTGTAACCCTAGAAATGCTGAAATAAACAACTGAATATAATATCTAACTTAACCCGACCTGCTGCGTCCTTACTCTGGAACAGGACAACCTGTTTTGCTCCACGCCTGACATCAAACTAAATGTTGGAACGAACTGCTGGTATCCGGTGAACCGTCAAGGCACCACAAGCAGGACCCGTTACTGGCGCCCAGGCTGGGTGAAGTGGTTGCAGGAAAAAGGACACTCAGAGGAAAGTGAATATCGAGCTGGGTGCAGACTGAAGGCTGGTAGGAGTCGCGAGTGAATTCGGCGTGGACCCAAGCGGAGGATCAAGGGAACTAAGACAAGACTGTCCTTTCCACGAAGGCACAGAGGGAAGTCAGGACAAGATTAATGGGGTATCAAGCTGCGTCCTAGAAGATGGGAAATACCGGGGTGGAGGGCCAGATCGAGCCGGACAGCAAGGACAGCCACGAGGAGGAGCTCAGAGCATGGGAGCAGGAAGTGGAATCTCGTGGAAGCAAGAAGTTAGGGAGGCAATCACGATACCCGGGCATCAACCCCTACCATTCCTGAGCAAATGGAAAAGTCAGACCCCTGGACATGATAAGAGTTATTTACAAACAATGCCTTTTATCTTGGAAGGCGCCAGGGAAGCGGTGGAATACGACGCCGTCGAGGCCAAACATAAGGAAGAGTTAGAGGGGAATACAAATTTCCGCAAGGTACACCGAACAGCTGGTTTAAATCGGACAAAACTCCGGCAGAAAGAAGGGAGCCCTCGGGCGCATAAATGGAGCTAGAGGTGATGAGGGTTCACCAGTTGCTGAAAAAAACTGATAGGATATACAAGCTGTCAGACAAAATAAGCTTTATGCACGAAGATCAGGTTTGCATCACTGACAGAGTTCCTGACATAGCAGAGGAGGTGGAGGAAATCGAGGCAGAGAAAATCAGGATCACCGTGGGAACCAGAGGCCACGGACTAAAAGGCGGAGATCTGTGGTGGAGGAACAGGACACGCCTGGGGCGTGCAGCAACCACCTCCAAAGTTATTCTGCTGGGTGTGCAGGGCTCAGAGCGGAGGACTGCCAGATGTTGGCAGAGGCCCAGCCGGACATCCAACAGAGAGGAGGCTGAAAGCAGAGCGACTCTGGCAGTACAGAATGGTACTAGGACCCGGCAGGAGAGAGGGGATAAACCACATTAGTTCCAGGCAACAGAAGTGAGATCGGAACGAAAGGAGCAGAAGTAAGTGGACACAGGGCATCGAAGCGTGATGAAGCCAGGAAGTTATCGAAACCTAAGAAGCCAGGGTGATGGAACGAGGAAAGGGAGAAATAACCACAGCGACAGAGCCAGATATAGGAGTTTCGCCGCTCATCCAGTTCAAAGGGCAGCGATTCAGCTAAGTTTGCGATCCTGGACCACATGACCGGAGGAATGCTGCTGAGGATGGCCTCAGCAGCTTAAAGTAGAAGAACTGATAATACAATGCGACCACATCGAGAAATATCAGAAACCTCGGAGGAACAAAAACGGAAACAACGGGAGAAGCAGGTCAAAACAGAGCCATCCGAGGAGAGAGATCCAATTCCTGGAGGAACAAATGATGTTTGAAAGGGATGAAGGTGCAGTACGATCATAGCACACTATGCCCATGAGCCAGAAAGACCAGTGAAACAACGGTATTACCCTTTCAGCTTAAAACAGCAAGCCATATAAACAGACTTTCCAGGTAAGCGAACTATTGGACCAGGGGCTGATGAACCCTCACGAAAGCTCATACGCGCCCTTGGTCTTGGTGCAGAAAAACAACGAAGATGATGTTTGGACTACAGGTTACTAAACGAGAAAAGCAGAAGACGGCTTGTTACCAAGGATGGATTTCTCCAACAAAATAACTCCGGGAGGCCAAGTTCATTAGCACAATCGACCTGAAGGCGAGATTGCTGGCAAATACCAATGGACGAGGATAGTAAATTGCACACTGCATTTACGGTACCAGGACCAGGGCTGTTCCAAATGGAAGGTAATCTCCCCCAGTCTCCACCACGGCACAGCAATAGAAGAGCCCCTGGATACCATCATAGAGATGAAGATGAGCAATTTGCGTCTCGCATATCTGGATTATCATCCTAGTAGTGGAAGGAATAAGCGGGAGCACCTGGAGAAGCTACAGGAGGTGTTTGAGCAGCTCCAAGAAGCAGGGCATACAAAAATCAACGCGGGAAAAATGCCATTTCTTTCAAAAGAGCTCGGTGTCTGGGACATATCATTGCTTCGATCAAGGAGGAATGTCCACAGACGGAGCCGGATAAGTGTACAGCCCATAAGAATTACCGCCGAGGCACAACCAAGAATCCCAGCTTTTCGGAATGGCGTCATGGTACAGGAAATTCTTACCTAAAGTACTCGGAACAGGCAGACCCATAAAGAACTAATACCGAAAGAAAGTTGACTAGCAACCTCAAGATCAGGCAGCATTTGATCAAAATAAAGGCCAGCACAACACGAAGACTCAGTCCGCATGTCCCGATTTCCTTCTCGGCAGTTCATCTTCCTGAAACGGACGCCAGCGACTTCAGGATGAGGGCAGTGCGCGACACTTAGCCAGGAGGGTAAGAGAGAACGAGTGAAATAGCATATGCAAGCAGAAGGTTGAGCAAGCAGGGAACTACGAAGTGCCACCGAAAAGAAATGTCTCGCTATATGTTGGAATTCATCCTCAAATACAAGATATAGCTTGGAAGGGTACAGGTTCGTAAGTGATAACCCGACCATCAGCACTCAGATGGCTATATTCGATTGACCCCTTCGGGCGGAAATTGTGGCAAGGTGGGCGTAGAGCTTGCAACCGTTTCAATTCTAAAGTAAAGATACCGCAAAGGGGAAAGTGAAAACGCCGTAGCAGACGCGATTATCTCTTCTCGCCAGACTCGGTAAAAATGGCAAACAGGACCGGGCTGGCTAGAAAAGAAAGCCTGAGGAATGCCGCAGGAGGGCAGGGAGACGAGGAATATAGGATCGAGGGCAGAAAGATTGTACAAACAGAGGGCTCCAAGAAGGAGACCCTCAACCCCCTGGTGGCGTGGGAGGAAATTTACAGGCGGTATTGCAGAGAACCACTGCCAGGAGGCGGCAGGCCGCCTAGGGATATTCAAAACACTCAGGAGAGGTCCACGAAGAAGCAGTATTTCAGCCCGGGTATGAAGAAGGACATCTCTGACAAATGCTGAACCATGCAGAAACCTGTCAGAGGCACAGACGTCGCAACAACGCCGGCAAGGACAGAGATTGACAAGATCGCCGAGGCTCCCGGGAAAACCTTATGTGGATTTTTGTGGGCTACTGCAAGGACACGACAGGAGATACTATTTTGTTAGTAATCATTAGACTAAATTTTCAGTGTCTAAATTAACGACACTTTACGGCAAGCAACGGCGGACCAGTTCCTGAAGGTATTCCGGGGAAAAGGTGATATGAGAGTTGGGCCCCTAAAGATCCTGATATCTGACAGCGGGTAGATTCACCAAACGGAAGACCAAGACAACTATGGAACACTGAGGGAATAAAATAACAGTCACGCGCGCCATTACACAGCAAAACCAAACCGAGCGCACGAACCCGGACGGTGAAAAACCATGATAGCCGGTTGAAAGGAGACAAACCAGATGGGACGAAAACCTACCGGAGTTGATTTGCTCGCGTATAAAGCCACCCGAGGTCAGCGGGGCGCCAGCCCGGCACAATTACTCTATGGAAAAGAGCTTCCGGTTTGCCGGGGCACTGAAGGCTCAAGCCAAAGGTACGAAAACCTCGGTCTGGTGTCAAGAATTGGTTCCCGAAAGATGAACGACTGAAGAATACCAGGTCGGAGAGCGAGTATGGAAGACGCCGCGGAAAATCAAACAACACTCTATGACCTACGGAAAAAGGTATGAAGCCCAAAATAGGGCATTAGTGTGGTGCAAGAACACATTTATCAAATGCAGTTGAATAAGTTTAACACAAAAGTTAGCGCCAAAATTCGACGGGACATGGGAGGTACGAGGGTTTTCCGTCTCCGAATTGACAACGAAGTTAGAGGCAGAACACAATTAAAAAAACGGGCATACGTGGGGGATTTAAAAAGAATACCACCAATCTTTGCTAACCCCCAGAATCGGACCCCAATAACCGTAGTAACCAAACTTCCCGCTCATCATTTCGGCGTTGATGGATAAATTCCAGCACTCGAGCGGTTCCGGGGAGCATAACACCTTTTCACAACGGTTGCCAAGAGAACCCAAAATGTATACCAGCGCGAACCGCCGGACCGAGATATGGATCGGACGGCACCCACCCGGCAGGGTCCGGCGCAAGGTGGCCTGGAAGTCAGCAAGAGAGAAAACACCCGGGCCCAAAGCGACCGACGACAGGCGCCGGCGGGAGAGTCGAAGAGCGGCAATCCTTGCCGACGTGACAAGGCAACTGGACGAGGGCGTACTGAATGTTGCGTCTCGGAAGGTTCGGGGAAACCTCCCCCCTTCTCCTCTTCCTGCTCCGGAAGCATGTCGTAACGGGGTGGACGGTCCCAGCAGTCGTCCTCGGCCAGCAACGGTGGAACAAGTGCTAGACGAAGTGGAGAAGGGAAGCAAAAAGGGCGAAGCAACAGGCCTGCTGTTGCCGGAGAGGGCACGGGAGGGCGTGATAACAACCGGCGGGAGCTCCGAAGAGTCACTGTCCAGCAAGGCAGACCGAAAGGCAGCCGGAGGCCTCCCGTCGACGGGACACCACTGGAGGGCAGCGACTGACGGGGACGATATATGAGCGAAGTCGAATGGGTGGGCGGGAGTCTCACTGCTCCCAACCGCAGGCCCATCTCCGGGAGGCGTTGGGGCGGGATGCAGACTGGACACCCACCGCAGCGTCCCTGAGTCATCTTCTGGGCGAGGCCGCCGCATCGCTGATCCGGCCCCACACGCCTTAGCCGCCTATAAAAAGCAGGGGGAATTGTGCACGCGCAGGGCGCGCCAAACAGAGGATAGAACATAAAAGCTAGCCGTGGGCAAGGCAAGTGAAGTACTTGGGATAAGCTTTGTTCTCGGTTAGTAAGGAGGAGTCAAATAATGAAGACCGCAGGATGGTTGGTTAGGCGAAGGAGAAGTCAAAATAAGATAGATTTTTGGATAATTGTTCACGGTTATAGGAAGAAAAGACCTCGGGAAATAGTCGCTGTTGGGTTAATTAAAGTAAATAAGATTTGAATTTGAATGCGCGGGCGCGCCGCCAGTGAACCACGATCGGTCACACCACCAGAAGACCGAAACGGTCACACTACTGAAAAGGGATTTTCGGGAACATGGGCACACTGGCGGCACCCTGGTGTCCTCAGAGGACCGGTTTATGGGAAGAATCACTTGTGCGGTGGATCCACAGGTAAAGATCTGACTCTCCCGCGGTTAGGCACCCTCACCAGTCTTTTTGGGTCCGTTTGGCATACCGGTAATCTCATCGGTCGACCTCAGTCGCACCGGGGAGCACCGCCATCGGCCCATTCATGGCGATGCCGCACGCTCGAATCCACGGTACTGACAGCAGGCACTGTCACTAGCAACGCCCCACCCGGCTTTTGCGTCTCTTACGCCGTCGGACCCCAAAAGGGCCTCGCGACCATCTCTCCTCAAAGTCCGGCAGGGATTTTTGCGGCTCCCACGCCGGACCTTGAGGGCCTCGCGTGATCTCACCTGGGAATCACAGGGTTTTGCATCACCCACGCGTCGGACCTTCGGGCCTCGTGTCATCTCTCGCAAGGAGTCCACAGGGATTTAGCATCTCTTACGCGTCCGGACCTCAACGGCCTCGCGTCATCTCTCGTAAGTCCCACGGGACTTTTTGCATCTCTGCGCGTCGGACCTCAAAGGGCCTCGCGGCATCTCTCGCCAAGAGTCCCACAGGGGACTTTCGCAGCTCTTACGCGACGGACCCCAAGGGCCTCGCCATCGTCTCAACAACAGCCCTACCGGGACTTTACATCACTCACACGTCGGACCCAAGGGCCTCGTGTCATCTCTCACCGAGACCCACTGGGTTCCTAGTCGTTTCTTCTATCATACCGATTCCATAATCTTTTTCCTCATCCATTCACACTCGCTCGCGTAACCGGCCCCTCAGGCCGCATCACCTATTCTTTCGTTTCCATTTTTGTCTCTTCTTCTTTCTTTAGCTAGCGGATCCTTGAGTCAGGCACGGTTCCCAAACGGCCTTCCCACCTCGGCACCCCACAAACATCGGGGACACCCCCTGGCCCCAGACCGCCCGGCGACGGCCGCCGAAACCTTGGAAAAAATAACTCTGTAACCCTAGAAATGAAATAAACAACTAAGATATAATCTAACCTTAACCGGACCTACGTCCTTACTCTGGGTGGGACCTTCTTTTTTCTAGCAACCACGCCTGACATCAAACTAAATGTTGGAACGAACTGCTGGTAATCAGGTGAACCGTTCCAGGCACCCCAGAAGGACCGTTACAACCTGCCTGTCTGTCTGCTTGTTTGTCTGCCTTTCTGTCACTTCTGTCTGTCTTTTGATCCGTTTGCCGGTTTTGTCTGCCCGATCTCTGCTTGCCTGGTTGTCACGTCTATCTGACGGGTCCATCTGCCTGCTTGTCAGCCTATCTTTCTGCCTTTTTGTCTGTCCGTCCCGTCTGAGAATTGGCTCTCGTCGGTCCGTCTGCCTGTCCTGTCTATCGGTCTACCCGTATGTCTGTCCGCCTGTCTGTCTGTCCTTCCGTCTGTCTGACTGCCTAGCTTTCTCTCTGAACTTTGTTTGCCTGTATGTCTGTTTGCCTGTCTGCGTGTCTGCTTGTCTTTCTGTCACGTACTGTTTCTGTCTATCTTTCAGGCTATCTGTGCATCACCTGCTTGTGCCTTTCTGATTGAAATGCCCGTCCCGGAATCTGTCTTTCACCCTTTCAGTATGTCCCGTCACTCCAGATGAAGAAGAGCGGCGGACGGGCCTTCGACTTCATGCCTGATCACCATCAAAGAAGCATGTCGAAACTGTACCTAGTATGTTACGAAGGGCGGGCTCTGATGAAATCAATGCCAGCACCGTGTCTTTTGGGGAGAGCGTTCCCCTTCAGGAATCCCTCCCACGTTCTCACTTATATTATGAAGTTAATAACAGAGGCACTGGTTCCATATGTTTGGCGGGGAACTCTCTTTCTTCCTCCCACCATAAAGCGTGCCGTGAAGATGGGTCCCCACAAAATCGCAAAAAAGCAGGAAGGTCTTTTTGTGTTTGGTCAACCATAGCCCTGACCTCTCCCTTCTATCAGACATTTAAAAAATAGTTATTAATATC
>NW_024573205.1:0-840 GCF_018153835.1 Drosophila eugracilis | reverse complement strand
TTTTGTTAGAAATTTAACAAGAATCGAAACGAGATATGCCATCCAGATTTGAGTAACTATTGGCTTAAGTTATAGAATACTGCAACTTAAATTAGGAAAAATGGAAAATTTCAGATTACATTTTGATAACGGTTATATTGTCCATTTTCATGAGAAATGGACTCAAAAACTTCGCAATTTAGCCGTAAATGCAGTTTTGTTAGAAATTTAACAAGGAATCGAAACGAGATGCCATTCCAGATTGAGTAACTATTGGTTTAAGTTAAGGCAATACTGCAACTTAAATTAGGAAAAATGGGAAAATTCTGTTGGCACATATTTGGATAACGGGAAATACCGTCCATTTTTGCGAGAAATGGATCAAAACTCGCAATTTAGCTTTCAAGTGAATGCAGTTTGTTAGAAATTTAACAAGGAATCGAAACGAGATATGCCATTCAAGATTCGAGAAACTATTGATTATTATAGCAATAATACTGCACCTTAAATTAGGAAAATGGGAAAATTTAAGTTGGCATTTTTGATAACTGTACATAAGGTCCATTTCAGAGAAATGATCAAAATTCTAATTTTAGCTGTGAAATGCAGTTTTGTTAGACTTAACAAGAACGGAACGAGATATGCTTATTCAGTTCTGAGAACTATTGGCTTAGTTAAATAGCAATAATACTGCAATAAATTAGAAAATGGGTAAATCTAGGGGTTGGCATATTTGGATAACGGTAATAGCGCTCCATTTTCGCGAGAATTGAATCAAAATTGAATTTTAGTCATGAATGTAGTTTTGTTAGAAATTTAACAAGGAATCGAACGAGATATGCCATTCCATCTGAGTAACTA
>NW_024573204.1:0-53136 GCF_018153835.1 Drosophila eugracilis | reverse complement strand
CCTAAAATAACAACACGACAATAACACGTTAAAACGAAGACATAAGGTAACATAACACAAACATTGATGTACATTTTAAAATATGCATACCTTTATATGTTTTCCATTTTAAATTAATGTTTGTTAGCAACGGGAAAAGGCTTAAACTTTAATGCAATGAACTAGTTTAGCAGCGACAAAAGAACACGAAAATAATGCAGATTTTCAACAGCTGACTTTAGGGGCTCCCCAAAAATACCAGAGTTACCCAAACATTATTTTTTTCAAGTTGTTTATGTTTTTATGTCTGTATTTCACCATTATACTAAAATCTATTTTCTGTAGATCAAGATTTATTAATTGATTGTCTGCCTCAACTTTGGCCAATCCGGCCACTGGGCAGTCCACCGGATCTGTGCAGCCACGTGCATTATGGCCAGCCTGCCCGAACTGTCGGCAGACCTTGTCCTTTTCACTTATCCTGCAATTGGCCACCTTGTGGTCAAAACCAAGGCACCTGTGACACGCGTATGTTCGCACAAGGGCCCTGCACCGGTAGGAGAACCACTTTACGTAGATTCTCCCACCTTCCAACAAATCCAGCACCTTCGGCTCACATTCAAGAGTCACGTTTATAGTGACTCCGTCTTTGCGGAACTCCGCATCCGGCATGTGCTCTTTCAGGTTATTGGCATATAGTTGTAACGGTTCTGCGTTTGGGTGGCTGGGACAGTTCACCGGATACCAGCAGTTCGTTCCAACATTTTCTTTGATGTCAGGCGTGGTTCCTGCAAAGAAGATTCCACCCAGAGTAAGACGAAGCTTGTTTAGTTAATAATCGAACAGATCTTAGTTATTTATTTCATATCTATGGTTACAGAGTTAATTCACAGGGGATCGGTTGGTCGTGGCCGTGGATGGTCTGTGGGCCTGGGGAAGAGAGCATCCGACGAGGGATAGCCGTGGGTTCGATGCTCCGTTGTGGGCCGTGGGGATGCAGCGTGAGGACAGGGCCAGTCCGTCTTGGTGATCCGCTAGCTAAGATAGGAAGAGAAAAATAGAAATGATGGAGCGTGCGTTGGCCCGGGGCCAGTCACGCGAGCGAGTGTGAATGTAAAAGAAAGAAAAGAAAAGAAAAGCAAAGAACCCTGGGGTTCGGTATGAGAAAGAGTGAATAGGAACCCAGTGGGTCTCGGGTGAGATGATGATGCGAGGCCCTTGGGGTCCAACCCGTGAGAGATGCAAAGCCCCTGTGGGTCTCTTGCGAGAGATGATGCGAGGCCCTTGGGGTCCGACGCGTAAGAGATGCAAAGCCCCTGTAGGACTCCTGCGATGGGTGACGCGAGGCCCTTGGGGTCCGCCGCGTAAGAAATGCAAAGCCTGGTGAGGCTGTTGCGAGAGTGCCGGCAGTGATCTAGTGGATCTGCTGCGGGCAATCATCGGCGAGTGGCCGATGGCAGTGCTCCCTCGGTACGACCGAGGTCGTACGTATTAGATTTAGCTTTAGGCTAAATCCGACCAAAAAGTGACTAGTGCTGGTGAGGGTGCCCAACTGCGGAAGAGGGCTGATCTTACCTGGGTGAGATCCACCGCAAAAGTGACTCTTCCCAGAAACCGGTCCTCCTTATATACCCCGTGGCTGCCGTCAGTGTGCCCGTTCCCGAAAATCCCTTTATGGGGTGTGCCCGTTCGGCCTGGCAGTGTGACCGATCGTGGTTTACTAAGGCGCGCCCGCGCATTCAAATTCAAATCTTATTTATTTCTTCTTAACAAATCAACTTAACAAACGAATACTTCAGTGTTTTTCCTACTTATAACTAAAAAACGAACTATCCTATATACTCCATGATTGTCTTTACGGCTATTCTTACTTCCTAATATTATTCTTTCTTTCAACTTTTGTGCGCCCCGGGCGTCATACTACAACTCGACCGATTTTATTACCAGACCGGAGCCTTCCGTGACTTTGTCGAACAGTGCTCCGGGCAAACGCAGCTCTTTTCCATAGAGCAATTGTGCCGGGCTATGCCCCGTTGACTCCGAGGTTCTACTGTTATAAGCGAGCATTAACTCCGGCAGGTTCTCGTCCCATCTGGCTTGTTCTCCTCCTGACAATTCCGATATCATGATCTTTACTGTGCGGTTCGTGCGCTCGGTCGGGTTTTGTTGCGGTGTGTACGGCGCAGTGAACTGCTGCTTTATTCCCCAGTGTTCCATGGTTGCCTTGGTCTTCCTGCCGGTGAATTGCACTCCATTGTCTGATATCAGGATCTTCGGGGCTCCAATCCTCGCTATGACCTTTTCCCGGAATACCTTCAGGAACGTGTCCGCCGTTGCCTGCTGTACCGCCGTTAATTCCACCCACTTCGAAAATTTATCCACGATCAATACAAAATCCACACATAGGGTTTCCCATGGGGCCCTGGCGATTCTTGTCAGCATCTGTCCCGCCGGCTGTTGTTGCGACGTCTTGTACCGATGACAGGTTTCGCATGTCTTCACGAAAGTCACGATGTCCTTCTTCGTACCAGGCCAGGAATAGTGCTTTGTGACCCTTCTGAGTGTTTTGAATATCCCTAGGTGGCCTGCCGTCTCCTGGCAGTGGTTCTCTCGTAGTACCGCCTACACCTCTTTTCCAGTGACGCACAGCTTCCAGGGGTTAAGGTCTCTCTCCTTGGAGCCCTGCTTGTACAATCTGCCGCCCTCGATCCTATATCCCTCGTTTCCGGGGTTCTTCTGGCACTCCTTGTATTTCCTTCCAGCCAACCTTGTCCTGTTTGCCATTCTTACCTCCATCCCAAGCAGCATTCCTCCTGTCACCTGGTCCAGGATCAAGAAACTTAGCTTGAATCGCTTGCTCCCGAACCGTACGAGCGTGGTGAAGCTCCCTATGACCTTTTGTCTTGTCCCGTTCGCTAGGGTTATTTCCTCCCTCCTTCCACCTACCCTGCTTCCTTAAGTTTTGACATCTTCCCTTGTCGATTACGCTTCTTGACGCCCCGGTGTCCACTATTCCCTTCGCCATTCTTGTTCCGATCCTTACCTCTGCCGTTGCCTGGAATCCATCGTAGCTTATCCATTCTCCTCCCGCCGGTCCTTGTGTTCGGTCTTGAGCTGCCAGCGTCGCATGCTCAAGCCTCCTTTTTATTTCCGGCCGGGCTCTACAACACTCCGTCGTCCTTTTCTCGTTCTTTCCGCATACCCAGCAGAATAGCCTAGGCGGGTTGCCGCATGCTCTCGTGGCATGTCCCGTTCCTCCACATCTCATACACATTTCTGGCCTAAGTCCGTGGCCCCTTGCCTCTGCCGGTTGTCCCTGACATTCCGCCGCCTCAATTTCCTCCACCTCTTCTGCCAGTGTTAGGAACTCTGTTAGCGACCCAAAACCTTGTCTATGCCATATCCTATGGCCCATTCCTCCATCTTGCCTAGGAACTCCAGTGGGTTGGATGTGCCCTGGTACCGTATTCCCCAACTTTTCACTCTGTCTAGAGTTTCCACTTTCCTCCTGTCTCCAGTGCTCCGTGCTTCCTCTTTCGTGGTCATCTTTTTGCTGTCCGGCTCGGCCTGGACTCCTCCACCCGGTATTTCCATTTTTTGTACTTATTTGATACCTCCATCAATCTTGTCCTGATTTCCTCTGTGTGATCCGTGCTCTTTGTGTATGTCGCCAATCTCTGTCTTAGTTTCCTTGATCCTCCGCTTGGGTCAACGCCGAATTCACTCGCGTATTCTACCAGCTCTGCTTTTGTAGCCTGGTATACCCAGCTCGACATTACTCTCTTAGTGTCCTTCTTCCTGCAACCACTTCAACCTGTTCGGGCGCCATGTAACGGTGCTGCGTTGGGGTGGCTGGGACCGTTCACCGGATACCAGCAGTTCGTTCCAACATTTTCTTTGATGTCAGGCGTGGTTGCTGCAAAGAAGATTCCAGAGTAAGACGAAGCTTGTTTAGTTAAGAATCGAACAAATCTTAGTTATTTATTTCATATCTATGACCTCCAGGCCAATCTCGCCGAACTTCTTGGTCGCAACGACCTTCATGATTTCGCCTGATTAGCGGGTGCGTATAATGGCACCACGACGCGCAAGCCCACTTACCTCATCTTTTCCCTTTGCGCACCTTTTCAGCTACCTCTTTACCCGAAATATTTGGGTCCTTGCTCATAACAACATGCGACCACGTCTCGCGCGGTTTACGCGGCGCTGGCACTGGAGCATCAGAAGGTGAGCGTACGCATACCCAGCAGGTGGCTTCGAGACCACTGCCGTCGCCATAGCGGACCTCAGAGACGATGGGGCTGCATTCGCTGCTGGTCGAAAGCGCTAACACCAGCCCCTCGAAGCCGCATAGGCACCTCATCATGGCGCAGGCCTGTTCGGTCGACAGCTTTGACGCCATAAATTCCTTCAAAAACACCTCCTTCACCCTGGCCGTCGCCATGACGGACCTCAGGGACGCAGAGAGCCTTCAAAGCTGTGTTGAGTGGCAAGAGCCCGAGGTGGCTCGGGCGGCCTTTGCGGCGGCGATAATGGGGGTTTCGGTCCTCTTCTTTACATTTTTATACCCGTTACTCGTAGAGTAAAAGGGTATATTAGATTCGTTGAAAAGTATGTAACAGGTAAAAGGAATCGTTTCCGACCCTATAAAGTATATATATTCTTGATCAGGATCAATAGGAAAACGATTGAGCCATGTCCGTCTGTCCGTATGAACGCTGAGATCTCAGGAACTATAAGAGATGCAAAGTTCAGATTAAGCATGAAGATTCTTGAGCCACGCCCACTCTAACGCCCACAAATCGCGAAAAACTAAAATCGCTGAAATCTCAGGAAAGCTAGAAAGTTGAAATTTAGTATGTATAATCTTTAGATGCCAGCGCATCTTATAGTGGTACTATTATCCGGCCACACCCACCCATACGCCCACCAAGCTCAAAAAACGGTTTTCGCATTTTCTAGAAAAGAAAATGTAGGTTTTTATGACGCTCCCAATGTGAATTGTTATTATCCGATCAAGCCACGCCCACAAAACCCGAAAAACCAAAAATCTCGGGAACCATAAGAGCTAGAAAGTTGTGCTCAAGAATACATATTTTAGAGATATCACTGCAACTTTTCCCTAGTTTGGGCATTGGATACTCCACGGCTGTTTTTGTGATGTGCCGCTTGGATATAATAAGCCTGTAGAAAGCGAGCGTGCTCTTTCCGTATTCGCTTACTCATTATGGCTATTCGTTACAGAGCTTACGCTCGTACACGTTGTCTTTAATTGTAACAATCAGTATTATAACTTATTTCAGCAATTGGAACACTTAGTATTTGAATTTTTTTAAAGGCAACCTGAGCACAAGTACCTATACGAAAACTCTGTGTGTATTTAATCTACGTTTGATTTTCAGGATGAAGTCAAGAAGGGCTATTAATCGGCTTTTCATCAGCTCCCGGCTCCTTCTTCCTCCCACTTCTCTAGAAATCCTAAGTGCTGGCGCAACTCCGGCTGGTGACGCTCCCGGTGCACCTCCTGGTTGCTTTTCGATGTCGATTCTCGAGGAAATCTTAATGCACCATTTCCCCGCGGATGTTTAATTTTCACTTAATTTTTCAGTTTTCTTGGTTTTTAAGAGCTTACAAAAAACGCCCTCGTTTCTGGGAACTAAAGCTATAATCACACATCGATACTCAATTTTCCATTAACTACTGTAAATAATAAATAATAATAATAAAAAAGAAGATATACGAATAAGAAATATAGTTAGTACGTAAAATCTGGAGAGAGAAGTAAAGTTGTACAAAGTTATACATGTTTATTTATGAAGATATTACATAAGCTTAAAAAATATCCTCTATTGTGATATTTAGAGTTTGACCCAACCCTTAGATTGTGCATGTGCCTATAAGTTAAAACGTTTGGTTTATTTTTTATTGTTCCTTTTTTAATAAATTACAACCAAGTGTTTTTGCTACTTTCGTTTTTGCTCAAGCTTTTAATTCTGAAATTAAGTTATGAGTGTGTACAAGGCAACTAAGAAATATTATTTATATGCGCCTCAAGGGTTAAATGTTTTTCCGGAAATTCAGCACTTGCTCCACCATATTTCCAATACATGAAAATATTTCATGAGTGTCTGAATCTGAAGCACACAGATTTGCTAAAAAATCCTTTAGGGGAAACATGGTTTCCAAGTGGTTGCTTGCTTTTATGTCCTAGCACAATCAATATTCTTCACAATACTAAACCCCCGTAATTTAGCTTCAAAAATAAACAATTTAATATTTACATAAATTCCATCACTGCCTTTTTCAATATACGGTTATAAATTACTAAAATATAATTTTAATTGAATTCCCGTAATAAACCTTTAGTAAGTAGATATTCCGTTTTGCTAATATTAAGGGTATTCAGTGACCAATTCAGAATTCGAAAAAACAAATGCGAAAAAGCAGATGACGAGACCCACTGAAATTTGTGTTTCTGTTAGACATTTATGTATGTATATGTATATATTGGGTTCCTATGTTGGTATGGGCATATAATATCTTTGACTCGTTGCACTATGGGACAGAACACAAATTTAACTGGCATTTAATATTACGACTAAAGCATATGAGATTTTTCATTGCGGTTTTTGGTATTATTTTAGTATGGGGGATACCTTTATCATAGAAAAGTGGGCGTGGCATCGCCTCTATCGCTAACAAAAATTGGAAGAACTTGAATATTACAAACACCTTTAGAACTAGTAGTACCAAATTTGGCCACCAATATCTGCTTATGTGTTTGATAGATCCACCACTTGACTGACAAACAAATGTAAATTTAGCAAACGGCTTCGGAAGCAAATGCTGACTTTACAGCTGTTATGCTAACTTGAACTCTTAAGCGTTAACATTTTAAATATATCGCATAACAGCTTGAGATTTTGTAAATGCATTGATATAATATAATATTTTTCTAATTTGAACACTTTTGTGGTCACTTACCCCATAGTGAACTGGTCAACGCTGATTCGTTCACAACTTTAATACATATAACTGTAGTCTGGAGTGAGTGATGAACTATAAACTAGTATAAAAATCGGGACCACTTCCATCGAAACTCACAGTCTTAGTTTTAACTTCGCAATGCTCAGTCGCAGTGGTAATACCAACTGCTTCCCAACAAAACAACCATGTATAAGCAATACAAAAAACAATTCCTTTTACCTGGGAATTAGCAGTCAAGCCTGTTGAAATCTAAAGTCGGAAACGTTTGTGAACCAAATTAAAATATTATTAAAATTTTTTTTTGTTTTATTATTATTTATATACATTATAATATACAAATTAATTTTTTTAAATCGTATATTTATACAAATATTATACTTATAATAAATACTTTTCTAATGTTTGTGGCTTATCTCTAAATTCATTTAATGAGTTGACTTGTTTATGCTTTCCATTTCTAATATCTCTTGAATATCTATTTTCAAGCTCTAAAAAATGTATACCATTAAAGAAAGGATGTTTTATTGATATCGTAATATGGTCATTATGATTTGATAATATAAATTTCGTTTTATTATTTTTGCGTTATCCTCACTGTCATTACGGCAAATAATATTCTAGTGTACCCTACTTGTTGCTATTTGTGTGCCCTTGATCTGAACATTGTCGTAACACCATATAGTGGGGTACCAATAAGTAAAACATTTTTATAATGCTTAATGCTTCATCCATTTTATAACATTCATGGCGTAAATCTTATGTATCAAGAACAATCGACTTTTAAAATTATTTTCACTTTTAATATTTTTTGAACCAGAATTGTAGTATTTATTTATTGGTAAACAATTGTAAAAGTTATGGAATAACACCGGTATGGATTTATGTAGTCTATACTCCACGTTACATTCAGAATGAGCTGCACCCCTAAAGAAACTTGTTAAATGACAATGATATTTAACTCTATCATCTAAGAACATTTTTCTTACAAATATGAAAATTTAATGAATCCTTAAGATAAAACTCATCTTCTAGTGTCATTATGACTGGATTAATTTTATACGATATTAATTTTTCTAAAATTGATCATGCGTTACTATCTGTTTTTATTAAAATGTGGTTTTTTTTTTTTGGTTTCCATGTTAGTCTGCGGTCGAGGTGCATGCCAAGATACTTCACACATGAATCTTGTGGAATGGCTGAGCCGTAAAGTGTCACGTTTGGGCAGTTTCCTGGTCTTAATGCAAATGTTATTTGGACAGACTTCAGGGAGTTGATTTTAAATTTCCAGCCAAGAAACCAGGATGCAATAATATTGAGCTCACTTTGCAACAGTTGAGAAGCTTCGTCTCGACATGAACTTGTTGCCAGGATAGATCTATCGTCAGCATATGTTGCAATGGTGCAATTATTTGTTACTGGCATATCTGCCGTGTATAGGGTGTAAAGGACTGGTCCTAATACACTCCCTTGTGGAACGCCTGCGTTTATGAGAATTAGTGTTGACGTTTCATTTCTCTGCTGCACGTAGAAGCATCTTTTGGACAAATAGGATTTCAGTAATAGATAATATGGGGGCAGGTAACCATTTCTTAATCTTGTAGAGTAATCCCTTGTGCCAAACACGATCAAACGCTTGTTGAACATCTAGGAACGCAGCAGTACAATATTTTTTGTTCTCAAGCGCAGATACAATTTCATTGGTGACCCTATGACATTGCTCAGTGGTGCCGTGACCTTTTCTGAATCCGAATTGGTATTCAGGAATGATGGAAAGTTCGTCCAAAATTGGCAACATCCTCTTCAATAGTATTTTTTCAAACACTTTCGAGAATATTGTCAACAGACTAATGGGACGGTAAGATGATAGTTCTGATTCTGTCTTATTTGGCTTGAGGATCATGATGATTTCTGCACATTTCCATTGACTTGGGAAATGGTCTAACCTGAGCATGGCGTTAAACACTAGCGTAAGAAACCGTATACAATTTAATGGTAGATTTTTGAGAGTGATGCCGTCTATCTTGTCCGGGCCTGTCGATTTTTTTATTACTCAAGCATTTAATTTCTGTCACGACTTCGTCAAAATGGATTCTTTTAATTGGCAAGCTCATTTGACAGAGTGACCCAAGAAAGTTTTCTACTTCAGCTTCCGTTGTAGCATTGGAAATGTCGTTAGGCTGGAACACAGAGTGCAGGTTTTGTGCAAATGCCTCAGCTTGTTCATTATCGGATCTACACCAAGTTCCATTGTTTTTGCGGATGATTGTGTTTCTTTTGCATGGTCTCTTCAGATATTTAGTGGCTCTCCACAGATTGTACTCTTTGTTGCTAGAATTGGGGTCTAAATTTCTCAGATATGCCGCTAGAGATTCATTTCTTAGGTTAGACAATAATTGTTTAAGCTCAGATGCTGCTCTATTATATAATCTTTTGTCAGCAGGATAGCGAGTTTCTTGCCAACGTTTCCTCAGGTCCCTTTTGAGTTTAATCTTTTCCCGAATTTCAGTTGAAAGATACAATTGGTTTGATTGTTGGTTTCTTTGGCTGTGATTCGTATTTAAGTAGCTTGTCCTTATATGTTTTAACCTTTTTATTTGAATAAAGGCTTGATATTAAGGGATCCGAATAATCCATAGCTCGGTGAAATATGTCTTCTATATTATTAAAACAACTATTTTTTCGTGCGTGAGATATTCTGTCGCTTTTATAACAGTTGTTTAGAGCCTCGGAGGCGTTTTCGCCTAAGCATCCGATGGGAATAGTAGAGGAAGAAATTATTTGTGATCCATGGATTGCCATCATTAGTATTACCGCTTCCGTTTTGTTTTGGTCAATCTACGTGCAGTCCCATCTGCTTCCGTAAGCACCTGTGGCACGCGCACAAGGGCCCTGCACCGGTAGGAGAACCGGGTGCATGGCATAACGCCCAGTGTCATAGCGCCCACGGGCCACTGTATTCCTCAAGTTACTTTTTAGTTTGTAGAAGAATAAAGATTCATTATAATTTTGACCGAAAACGCGGCAAGTTCCCATTTTATTAAACACAATATTAAACACATTGAATCCACTCATTGGACTTAACTGCCAATATACCAAGATACTGGAAGAACCCCTTTGGATTGTACCCCCCAGTATCCGCAGATACTGTAATTCGGGGGCTATGTCGCGCGATTTTTATGTAAAACAATTTATGCTTGCGCTTTTAATAAAGTAAATTTAAATACAAAATTGTGTTAACATGTCATTTATTTCATTTAAACATTATTGATAAACTTTGATTTGGCTGTCTACTATTTGCCTGCAATATGGGCAGAGCCATAGAAACTTCGCCGCTTTCATTTCCATCACTTTGTAGCACTCAAAACATATTTTGAAGTGGCTACAAGGTAATAGTACCACATCACGCGGAGTGTCAAGGCAAATTATACATTTAAGAACTTCAACCATTTGACTGAAGTGTAAAGTATTGTCCTCATCTTCATCTTCAGTATTATCTGAGCATGACTGCTCTTCAAATGTGGTGGCCCACCTAATCAAATCATTTTTTTGATTAATTAGGCTGCCAAAAAACTCGTTTAATGATATTCTTGCGCTCTCCATGTCCCTGAGAAGCTCTTCTGTTTTGTTGTCCTTGACTCTCTGCTTTTTTCGCAGTCGCCATCCAGAGCATTAGCTAAAATTACGCTTGTAGCATAGTCCTCATCTCGAATAACTTCGAGGAATTGGTCGAAGCGGCCATGCTTTTTGCAATTTCCGAGCTAATGCAGCGTTGAAGAACTCAAATGAGCTTGTTGTTCGCACAACCTGAGCGCGCACAGAGAATACATCAGGTGTGGTCTGGGGAAAAGATACATGAATAACAAAAACTATTAAAAAGAAAAATAATCTTACTTTAACCATCAAACCTTTTCAAAGTAATTCAAAAACATTTCAAAATGTCGTGCCAGCTCCAACAATTGGTCCTTCAAAATTGTAAACATTTCCTGAATTTTCGGATGCTGAATTAATGGCAAGCTGAGAAACGTCCTGTACCGTTTGTAGCAGTCCGTATTTTTTTAACGTTGCTCCAAAATTAGGAATTTTAAAGCTGTTGCGCCTCAAAGCTTGACAGTAATGAAACCAGCAGCCATTTATCGTTGCCGTTGGGAACACAGTTTTTAACGCTTTTCTCAAAGCTATCTCATAATCTGTGGTAAAGCTTTCCGGTTGAAACTTAAAAAAGTTGGCATTCAAAAATGCGAACAGGTGCTCGTAGATCTCTCTTGTCTTTCTCGTCATCAAAATGTAAATAAATGGAAAAGTCTGCAATTAGAATAAAAATGGACATGAACTTATTTGGTTTAATATCACACAAACTGTATACACTTACATGATTCCTGAATTGATAATGAACAATTAACAATTGTTTAAAGCCGCAAGAAGGCACGGTATCGAATGTTCCATCTATGATAAAGTGGCGTTCTCCTGGCCTACTTTCAATATTCTGCACAATGCTTGGCGATAAGAAAATGCTGATTTTGCTTACAATTGCCTTGTTCTTACTGGAAAGCGTCATCTTCAAATAGCAATTTGACTTCACTTGGCGACTTGGGGTTTTGCATCGCGTTTTTACTCCGGATCCTAAACAATTGCCGTTTTATTTTAGGAAAAGAAACTGAAGAAGCCGCTTCTCCGCTTTTGAGGCATTCTTCGTAGAAGATGTCGCGCACGCCTTTTCTTTTAAATTTTCTTGCTCACATTGACTTTTGACATTGTTAATTAGCTCTAGTCTTTTTATTAGGTCTTGGGGAGAAGCATGGTTGTGGGTGCTCTCGAGACTCATTTGAGTACACACACCACTATTGGACAAGGCCACTGAAACACTGCAGTCTTTTATGTTGCAAATATAACGCGAAATTTCCTTCAAAATAATTTTAATTTTAAACAGTTTTTGCTGGCTTGTAAGAAGCAGCAACTTAGAATTGTTTCTAAGTTTCATCATAAGTTAAGCGTGGCCGACCTTTTGAATATTTTACTAATTCGACTCCGTTTTGCGACCACCTTGAATCCAAATCTCAAGCAATTCGTCGTGACTGAATTCGAACGTTTCTATAACATCATCTAATATTTAACAAATGCGCAAAAAGGCGCAATAATATCCAGGCGCTGACAAGCCATTAAATGTCTTCTGGCATGCGAATGGGTCAGGGCAATAATAGTGCACAAGGCACCATAAGTCCAGCGTATATGGCGCGTTTTGCACGTGGCCAAGTCCCCAGTCTGCACGCAAAACTCTTGCCAAACTTCCGACTACTCCTGCTAGCGGTTACGTAGGGACGCAACGTGCGGGAGGAAACTGACTTCTCCATACCTGTTGACCATACATGCACTCCTGTCCGAGAAGAAGCTGCTCCACAGGTTTGATTCTCGACAACCGGACTCGACGATGCGGCGCAGCACTGCGTTCCACTCCAAGTGGTCGAAGGCGCCCTTAAAGTCCACGAAAATCCCAAGGACATATCGGGCCGCTCACTACATGTCTCCAGGCGTCCTCCACACAACGTCCAGGCTGGAACCAAAACTGCGATCTGCTTCCTTCGGGTAACACTTCCTTTAGACGATTGACCATGATCCCCTCAAGCACCTTGCCAAATACTGGTAGCAGACATATCCCACGGTTCGACGAGGGTTCGCACCTATCCTTGTCGGGCCCCTTGAGTAGCGCCACTACACGTGGACACTTCCACTCTCGGGGGAAGTAACCCGTCTGGATGCAACGGGAAAATATCGCTGTTAGATGCTGAGGTATGGCGCGCCACACTACTTTGCAGATAGGTCCATTGATGCCGTCCATGCCAGGAGAGCGTCTGCTCTTCAACCTGGCGACACAAGCATTAACCTCTTTTTCCTCGAAGGCCGGTGCGACCTCCTCCGCTCCGGCAATCGGTGCATTCGATTCCGCAACTGGGAAAAAGTTACGAAGGAGCACGCGCGCACAGTCACCCCAATCGGTGACCAGCTCGCCATCAACGCGGAGGCACTTCATACGTGGTCATTCGTGGACCATGCTGCGCAGGGTCGAGACTTGCTGGTCCAGCGGCGATTGCGAATATCCCGAAATGTCGGCTGACCGATTCACCAACTCTTACTCAAACAATTGCTAGCGAGCATTGGAGATGTTCCAGGACGGCACAGGAGCTAAGCTCTCAACTGTGCGCGTGGTCGTTGGGGTTGCCACTACGGTAATCATGTTATAATTACTTAACTCGCACACTTCCACTCTCCACTCGAACGTGGCCTACATTGATGCTGCATCATTGGCAATTGTTACGTCGAAGTCACTACGCGCACGGTAGGTATCAAACGGGAATACCAGGCTAGGTTTAGGGCAACGGCTCCACTCTCCAGCATCCACTCAGACAGCAGCTCACCCCGGCTGTGGTTTGCATGTCCCTCGGGATTCCGAGGGAGTTTACTAAACCACAGGGGGAATGCTGCATTCGCGTCGAGTCCCAGGCTAGCGGGGATTCTGCTACCCAGCAGCACCAAGGTACCGCTCTTGATCGGCGTCGAACTGGCGGTGTACGGAGCAAAGGAAGATTGAGCCAAACCTCCTTTTAACGCTCACGCATATTCCAAAGCCGGTGACCAGTGGCACCACCGGCATGCAGGTGACTTCCTAGTCGTCTACGAAAATTGCCGCTTTGCTTCGCTTATCAGCGAATATCCTCACTCCTGGAGGGAGATCGGTTATTCTCCCATATCTGTCAATATGATCGTCATCTACTATAACGTCTGGATCAGCGAAAAGAGCAAACACTTCTGACGGCAGCTTGTCCTTATATATTATAAGCTTTTTATATGAAAAAAGGCTCGACATTAAGGGATTCGAATAATCCATAGCTCGGTGAAATACGAAGACGAGGGAAGATGGCACCACCACGCGCAAGCCCTCTCACCTCATGCAGGCGAGCTCCGAGCAAAGGGGCAATCTCTCTCCGCACCTTTTCGGCTACCTCCTTACCCGAAATATTCGCTTCCGTTTTGTTTTGGTCAATTAACAAAACAATCTTTGGAGTTCCACCACATATTGACCATGACTGAGTGGAATTCATGCCCGTTAACACATTCAAAACCTTACCGTTAATAGGCGTTAAATTGAGATCAAATGAAACTGTAATATTTCTGTCCGCAATTTCATTAAATATATATGGCCCAAAGGCTTGAACTTCTTTCTCTACTCTGTTGTTTTCTTTTAATATGTGTTCTTTACTCTCCTTGGTAAATTCTTTTTTTAATGGTCTACAAAATTTAATTGCCTGCGTGTTGATATTTAGCCACAGTATTCTTCCTGAACCATCAACCAATTTATTTGACATAAAAGACGAACTAAATAAGGATTGGTCATTTGTTTCTAGCTCGCTTCTTAAAAATCCCTGTTTTTATCAGCTTTGTCCAGACGATCCGTCAAACCCATACTAATTCGACTCCGTTTTGCGACCACCTTGAATCCAAATCTCAAGCATTTCGTCGTGACTGAATTCGAACATGTCTGCAACATCATCTAATATATAACAAATGCGCAAAAAGACGCAATAACTATTAGTTAGGTAATGCTAAGCACATATTATTGAACATAAATGCATTATTAGTTTCGAGAAGGAGCTAGAATACTGCCAACTTTTACTCCACAGAGCCCATGGTTAGGTTTTCCTAAAAATTACCACGACAATAACACGTTAAAACGAAGACATAAGATAACATAATACAAACATTGATGTACATTTTAAAATTTTCATATCTTTATATGTGCTTTCCGTTTTAAATTAATGTTTGTTAGCAACGGGAAAAGGTTTAAACTTTATTGCAAAAAACTTGTTTAGCAGCGACAAAAGAACACGAAAATAATGAAGATTTTCAACAACTGACTTTAGGGGCTTCCCAAACATACCAGGGTTACACAAACATTTTTTTATGTCTGTATTCCACCATAATACTAAAATCGAATTTCTGTAGATCAAGATTAAGTTTTTGACTTTCTGCCTCAACTCCGGCCACTGGACAGTCCGTCGGATTTGTGCAGCCACGTGCATTATGGCCAGGCTGCCCGCACTGTCGGCAGACCTTGTCCTTTTCACTTATCCTGCAATTGGCCACCTTGTGGTCAAGCCCAAGGCACCTGTGGCACGCGTATGTTCGCACAAGGGCCCTGCACCGGTAGAGAACCACTTTACGTAGATTCTCCCACCTTTCAACAGATCCAGCACCTTCTGCTCACATTCAAGAGTCAAGTTTATAGTTACTCCGTCTTTGCGGAACTCCGCCACCGGCGTGTGCGCTTTCAGGTTATTGGCATATAGTTCTTCCATGAAGTTCTCGCCGAACTTCTTCTTCGAAACGAACTTCTTGATTTCGCCTGATGAGGGGGTGCGGATGATGGCACCACCACGCGCAAGCCCTCTCATCTTTTCTCTTTGCGCACCTTTTCAGCTACCTCTTTACCCGAAATATTTGGGTCCTTGCTCATAACAACATGCGACCACGTCTCGCGCGGTTTACGCGGCGCAGGCACTGAATCAACAGGAGGTGACGCCACAAATTCCTTCAAGAACGCCTCCTTCTCCCAGCCCAGCTCCGCCACAGTATCAGCAGTATGGCTCTAGGCTGGTTCTCTTCTGGATATCCTCCAGGAACGCCGCAATCTCCTCCGTTACGGACCAAGCCTCTGAGGCAGCCTGAGATACCGCCATACGTACATACCCAGCAGGTGGCCTTGAGACCACAGCCGTCGCCATGAAGGACCTTAGGGACGACGGGGGCGTCATCCGCTGCTGGTCGCAAAGAGCCTCCAAAGCTATGTTGCGTGACGGGAGCCCGAGAAGGCTCCATAGGGGTGTATCAGGGGGACAACGGCGGCCTTTGCGGCGGCGATAATGACGGTTCCGGCCCTCTTCTTGACGTTTATATACCCGTTACTCGTAGAGTAAAAAGAGTATTAGATTCGGTGAAAAGTATAGAACAGGTAGAAGGAAGCTTTTCTGACCCTAAAAAGTATATATATTCTTGATCAGGATCAATAGCGAAAACGATTGAGCCATGTCCGTCTGTCCGTGTGAACGCTGAGATCTCAGGAACTATAAGAGATGCAAAGTTCAGATTAAGTATGAAGATTCTTGAGCCACGCCCACCACAAATCGCGATAAACTAAAATCGCTGAAATCTCAGGAAAGCTAGAAAGTTGAAATTTAGTATGTATAATTTCTATATCTAATTATCAAAGATTTTGTAAATCGGGACATTATTTCGCTACTTATGAAGAAATTAGGCTTGTGACGTCACTATCAGTTACTCAACATGCTTCTAACAATAGGTGGCGCCTTGTGAATTTCCACTAGCAAAATAAATATTTTAAAATTGTGTAAAACAGTAACGGGTATCTTATAGTCGCGGCACTCAATATGCTCGTGGGCTTAAAAATTCTTTTTATTTGCACATATTGATCGATTCCTGTTTGTATTAATTATCCGCTTACATTTTTTGTATTTCTGGGTTAGGTAGAGGCTAGCTTGTCAGTAAAAGCTGAAGAAACAGAAACTGCAGTTGTTGGCGTCGTTAGTGTCGAAATCACCGTTTTCAACGAGGCAATTTTGCTGATCGTTGTTGTTAAAAGCATATCGTTGGTTGTGTTGTAGGGGTCGGGGGACGGGCATTGGATACTCCACGGCTGTTTTTGTGATGTTCCGCTTGGATATAATAATAAGCCTGTAGAAAGCGAGCGTGGTCTCTCTGTATTTGCTTGAAGTGGTGCCGTTGTCGTTAACTCTTCTGCTTTTATGAAGAAGTAAGCGTTATTTCTGATTGACGAGAGCCGACGTTCATCTTGTTGTTGCTGCCGAGTCTTGCTTATTGTGGCTATTCGTTACAGAGCTTACGCTCGTACACGTTGTCTTTAATTGTAACAATCAGTATTATAATCATCAGTATTATCCTGGTTGCTTTTCGATGTCGATTCTCGAGGACATCTTAAGCATCATCACCATTTCCCCGCGTATGTTTAATTTTCACGTAATTTGTCAGATTTCTTGGTTTTTAAGAGCTTACAAAAAACGCCCTCGTTGCTGGGAACTTAAGCTATAATCACACATCGATACTCAAATTTCCATTAACTACTGTAAATAATAAATAATAATAATAAAAAATAAGATATACGAATAAGAAATATAGTTAGTACGTAAAATCTGGAGAGAGAAGTAAAGTTGTACAAAGTTATACATGTTTATTTATGAAAATATTACATAAGCTTAAAAAATATCCTCTATTGTGATATTTAGAGATTGACCCAACCCTAGATTGTGCACGTGCCTATAAGTTTGGTTTATTTTTTATTGTTCTATTTTTAATAAATTACAACCAAGTGTTTTTGCTACTTTCGTTTTTGTTTAAGCTTTTAATTCTGAAATGAAGTTATGAGTGTGTACAAGGCATCTAAGAAATATTATTTATATGCGCCTCAAGGGTTAAATGTTTTTCCGGAAATTCAGCACTTGCTCCACCATATTTCGAATACATGAAAATATTTCATGAGTGTATGTGTGCTTCAGATTTCGGTGTTTGACTCAAGATTAAGAACAATGAGTGCTCTTTATCAAATTGATAAGTTAGAGGAGACGAACTATGACACATGGAAAATACAGACGCGAGCTGTATTGGTGCATTCCGGCTTGTGGAGTGTTACGTCTGGAGAGCTAACTGAAACGAATGTTCCAGAAGGACAAGAGTTTGAGACCTTGGACAGCAAGGCGTTGGCAACAATAACATTGAGTGTAAAGACATCTCAATTGGCCTACATCAAGAATTGCTTGACGACTGTGGAGGCATGGACCAAGTTGAAGGAGGTTCATTAACGAAGCGGACCTGTACGAAAAGTACAGTTATACAAGAAACTGCTTAATAAACGGATGGAGCAAGGGCAGATCATGACGACCTACATAAGTGAATTTGTGGAAATTTTGGATGGTCTAACCGGAGTTGGAATAGAGCTAAACGATGAACTACGCACTATCGTTTTGCTATCGAGCCTTCCAGAACAATTTGAGCATTTCGTGGTCGCTATGGAGACACGAGATCAGTTCCGTCGTTCGAAGTTCTCAACATAAAGTTAAAGGCGGAGAGCGAAAGAAAAGGAAGTGCAGAAGAACGAGTCGACATTACTAAGGCATTCGCTGCAACACAGAAGCACAACTCACAGACGAAGACCTATGGGCAGAAGAAACGAAAAAATATCGTTTGTTTCAAGTGTGGTGAACAAGGGCACATTAAGTCCCAGTGTCGAAGTGAGAGCGAGGAAGATCACCGGATGGCATCAAGAAATGTGGTGAATCGCCAAAGCAGGCTACTGCACGCCTGTGACGTCAACAACGTCGACAATTCAACATGGTGCTTGGATAGTGGCCAAGCCATATGTGTTGCGCAAGAGAGCTATTCACAAAGTTTGAGAAGCACACTGAACAGATCGGACTGGCTGATGCTGGTTTCCTTCAAGCGGAAGGTATAGGTGACGTCAAGATACAGACAGGCCAGTGCATGTTGACACTAAAAAACGTTCTTTACGTTCCTAAGATGACCGGAAATTTTTATTCCGTGAGCAGTGCTGTCTAGCACAGGTGCAAGGTGACCTTTGACATTGAGGATGCCAAGGTGAAGCAAGATGGAGAATGCATAGTGAAAGCCAAAAAGAATGGCAACTTGTACTTGTTTGAAGGTGGCCGAAGCAATTGTTTTGCAATGTCAGCTGTTGATGGGATTTTGCTGCACAAGAGATACGGCCACATTAATTTCTCTAGCATGAAAGAGATGATATCCAAAGGGATAGTTCGAGGGATATATAATATTTGGTTGCCAGAGAATATTAATTGCAAAACATGTATGGTTAGCAAAATCCATGTCCAACCTTTCCCAGCAGCAGCAAGTAATCGGGCTAAAGAGCTTTTGGAGCTGATACACGCAGATGTCTGTGGACCTTTCCCAACACTGTCTCTCGGAGGTTCCAAGTATTTTCTGACTTTCATTGACGATAAGTCCAGGAGGATTTTTGTTTACTTTCTGCGTGGGAAGAACGAGGTGCTATCCAAATTCATCGAATTGAAGAATCTGGTGGAACGGCAGACAGGCAGAAGGCTTAAATGCCTGCGGAGTGATAATGGCGTAGAATTTGTCAATAAACAGTTTGACGAATATCTGAGGCAGCATGGAATCGACAGACAGCTAACAATAGCGTATACTCCCCAGCAAAATGGAGTTGCGGAACGGGCCAATCGTACGCTTGTGGAAATATCGAGATGCCTTCTGGTACAGGCGGGACTGGGAGATCATTTTTGGGCAGAAACTGTCAACACTTCGGTTTATCTCCGAAAACGCTCGCCTACAAGCGCATTAGAGAGTATGACTCCTAGGGAAGCGTGGACGTCTAAGACCTCTTGTGTAAAACATCTAAAAGTTTTTGGATCTCTTGCAGTTGCTCTGGACAAGGGTCCAAGGAAAGGCAGCAAATTTCAACCTAAGGGGAAAGAGTATATTATGGTTGGATACTCTGTGGCAGCCAAAGGCTATCGTCTGTATGACCCAGCAGCTCGACAATTGGTCGAGAAACGGGATGTTCTATTTGATGAACGTCATGACGTGGCATCCAAGGGTGATGTTGTCATGATCGACCTGGAGGAACTGGAGGAGGCCCGCCAGCAGCAGGGACCCGGAGGTGCAGAAATCGTTTCTGAGATATCTATCGACGCCGGTAGCTGCGAGCATGTTGTGGAGGAGCCATGCAGGGGCCCCGGTCGTCCCAAAATCATTCGGACTGGAAAAGCTGGACGTCCAAAGAAACAGTACAATATCCTAGGCGCGCTTGTTTCGGAAAATGTTCCGATTCCGTTAACTTATAAGGAGGCGGTGGAGACTACAAATGTAACGGAATGGCGTGAAGTAATGGCAAGAGAATATGATTCTCTGGTTGCCAACCAGACCTGGCAGCTCACAGATTTACCAAAGAATCAGCGTGCAATTGGATGCAAGTGGGTGTTCAACGTGAAGCGTGATAAAGATGGCCAAATAGAACGCAAGGCTCGACTGGTAGCAAAAGGATGCTCCCAGCAGTTCGGCATAAACTACCAAGAAACATTTTCGGCGGTAAGCCGATTGGAGAGTGTGCGCTTTATTATAGCACTGGCGGCGGAGCTCAAGCTACATCTTCATCAAATGGATGTATGCACCGCGTATCTTAGCAGCGATCTAAATGAAACGGTCTATATGAAGCAGCCGGAAGGGTATTCAGATGAAACGATTCCTGATATGGTATTGCTTCTAAGAAAGCAATATATGGCTTGAAGCAGTCAGAAAGGGCCTGGAACGAGAAACTTAATGGCGTTTTGGTTAATATGGGATTCGTTGCCTGTGATAACGAGCCATGTTTGTACAAACATTGTGGAGGAGGTAATCTTGCTTTAATCCTAGTATATGTTGACGATATACATATAGCTTGCCAATCGCACGAGGATTTGCTGAAACTCAAGAGCAGCATCTCACAGTCGTTCGAGTGCGTTGATAAGGGTCAGCTTAACCATTTCCTGGGCAAGGAAATCGAACGAGAAGGCGATCTTGGAGCGATTACTTTGGGACATACGCAATATATCAAGGACTTATTGCATAACCACGGGAGTGATCTTTGTAAATCGGCGAAGACACCTTTAGACGCTGGTTTTCAAGTGGATTGCGCAAGCGCTCAATGCAAAAAGGTGGATCCTACGTTTTATCAGTCCGTAGTAGGAGAGCTTATGTGGCTAGCTCTTACAACAAGGCCTGACATATTGCATTCGGTGTCAAAATTGGCACAACGGAACCAAAACCCGCATGCTGAACACATGGCTGGCATAAAACACATCTTCAGATACCTCTCATCTACGATTGACATGAAATTACACTATCGGCAATGTGGTCAATCGTTCTGTGGATATGTGGATGTGGATTGGGCAGGCGATAGGCTTGACAGAAAGTCCTATACTGGTTACATCTACCTGTTAGCAGGTGGTCCGATTTCTTGGCGTTCGGAGAAGCAGCGAAGTGTGGCGTTAAGCAGTACCGAGGCGGAGTACATGGCACTATCGGCGGCATTTAAGGAGGCGATCGTCATGCGAAGATTGATTATGGAGATCGGCTGCGGAGACAACGACACCCCGATCGTCGTGTATGGGGATAATCTGAGTGCGCAAGCGTTAACCAAGAACCCTGTTCATCATTCCAGGACAAAGCACATTGATATACGTTATCATTTTGTAAGAGAAATTGTAAAGGAACTGAAATGTTAGCAGATATTTTGACAAAGAATCTTCCGAAGACGAAACACGAAGAGTTTACAAAAATGTTAAATTTGTTTTGATGATAATTTTTGTAAACAAGCTTGCATTGAGGAAGGGTGTAGAAAATAAAGTACCCTGTATATTTCTGTCTGTTACAATGCACGCTTGTATAGGTATTAAAAAGAGATCTTGAAGTATCGATATTTGTCTCGCTCTAAGGAATAGAGAATAAGAAAATATGTATACCAATTTTTTGTTTCTTCTTCAACTTAAAAGTTAGTCGCAAATAAAATTCCGAAGCGTACACACGGTGTTCTCTGATTTGGCTTCTTTGAATTCTGCCGCTCAAGACAATATTCTTCACATTACTAAACCCCCGTAATTTAGCTTCAAAAATGAACACTTTAATATTTACATAAATTCCATCACTGCCTTTTTCAATATACGGTTATAAATTACTAAAATATAATTTTAATTGAATTCCCGTAACAAACCTTTAGTAAGTAGATATTCCGTTTTGCTAATACAAAGGGTATTCAAAAAAAAATATTTTAAAAAAAAAAAAAAACAAAAAAATAAAGAAAGTGATTTTTTTTTTTTTTTTTTTTTTTTTTTTTTTTTTTTTTTTTTTTTTTTTTTTTTTTTTTTTTTTTTTTTTTTTTTTTTTTTTTTTTTTTTTTTTTTTTACTTGGTACTTTAGTGGAAATTAAATATTTTTTTAAATTTTTTATTATTATTATTATTTTTTTTTTTTTTTTTTTTTTTTTTTTTTTTTTTTTTTTTTTTTTTTTTTATTTTTTTTTGGGGGGGGGGGGGGTCTCTTTTTTTATTAAAAAAAGAAATAATTTTTTTATATTAAACATATTTATTAGTTTTATTAAAAAATTTGGCCACCAATTTCTGTTTATGTGTTTGATATATCCACCATTCCCCCGCACCGCAAATAATTGAATATCAAAGTTGACTGTAAATGTAAATATAGCACAGGGTTTCGGAAGCAAATGCAGACTTTACAGCTGTTATGCTAACATGATTTGTTAAGCATTAACATATTAAGTATATCGCATAACAGCTTGAGATTTTGTAAATGGATTGATATAACATAATATTTTTTTAATTTGAACACTTTTGTGGTCATTTACCCCATAGTGAACTGGTCAACGCTGATTTCGTTCACAACTTTAATACATATAACTGTAGTCTGGAGTGAGTGATGATGTATTTGTACTCACACATTGAAGCTTACAAACAAATACGTTGAATATGCATGTATGCGTGTCTCTAAACTAGTATAGAAATCGGGACCACTTCCATCGAAACTCAGTCTTAGTTTTAACTTCGCAATGCTCAGTCGCAGTGGTAATACCAACTGCTTCCCAACAAAACAACCATGTATAAGCAATATAAAAAGAATATTTACCTGGGAATTAGCAGTCAAGCCTGTTGAAATCTAAAGTCGGAAACGTTTGTGAACCAAATTAAAAAATTATTCAAATTTTTTTTTGTTTTATTATTATTTATATACATTATAATATACAAATTAATTTTTTTAAATCGTATATTTATACAAATATTATACTTATAATAAATACTTTTCTAATGTTTGTGGCTTATCTCTAAATTCATTTAATGAGTTGACTTGTTTATGCTTTCCATTTCTAATATCTCTTGAACATCTATTTTCAAGCTCTAAAAAATGGTTACCATAAAAGAAAGGATGTTTTGTTGATATCGTAGTAATAGATTTGATAATATAAATTTCGTTTCATTATTTTTGCGTTATCCTCACTGTCATTACGGCAAATAACATTCTAGTGTACCCTACTTGTTGCTATTTGTGTGCCCTTGATCTTAACATTGCCGTAACACCATATAGTGGGGTACCAATAAGTAAAACATTTTTATAATGCTTAATGCTTCATCCATTTTATAACATTCATGGCGTAAATCTAAATGTATCAACAACATCGACTTTTAAAATTATTTTCACCTTTAATATTTTTATACCCGTTACTCGTAGAGTAAAAGGGTATACTAGATTCGTTGAAAAGTATGTAACAGATAGAAGGAAGCTTTTGCGACCCTATAAAGTATATACAGTGGATCCAAGCTTATTTCGTGCAAGAAAAAATCGAATTTTTAATTTGATACTGCTACTAAACGAGCAGAGATATCAAAAAAATTTAAACGCAGTAATGTTAAGAATGTCGCATATTATCAAAATAATAACAAAAGTTTTTACTAATTTAAAAAACAAAACAATTTTTCATACAAAAACTAAAAAATAGGGCAACTCCGACGAACAAGCTTATTTCGTGCAAGCACTTGTATATTCTTGATCAGGATCAATAGCGAAGTCGATTGAGCCATGTCCGTCTGTCCGTCCGTCCGTCCGTCCGTCCGTCCGTATGAGAGCTGAGATCTCAGGAACTATAGCAGATACAAAGTTGAGATTAAGCATGATGATTCTTGAGGTCCCGGGACAGCGCAAGTTTATTACAGCATCCTGCCACGCCCACTCTAACGCCCACAAATCGCCAAAAACTAATATTGCTGAAATCTCAGGAACTATTGCAGTTAGAAAGTTGAAATTCAAAAAGTATAATCTTTAAATGGCAGCGCATCTTAAAGTGGTACTACTATCCGGGCCACACCCACCCATACGCGCCACAAGGCTTAAAAGAAAAATGTCAAACAATTGTAAAAGTTATGGAATAACACCGCTATGGATTTATGTAGTCTATACACCAAGGTACATTCAGAATGAGCTGCACCCCTAAAGAAAATGACAATGATATTTAGCTCTATCATCTAAGAACATTTTTCTTACAAATATGACAATTTAATGAATCTTAAGATAAAACTCATCTTCTAGTGTCATTATGACTGGATTAATTTTATACGATATTAATTTTTCTCAAATTAATCATGCGTCACTATCTGTTTTTATTAAAAATTGAATAAGCATAAGTTATGGGTATATGATAGTTTAAATTAAACAATTGTTGGCTTACTTCAATATTTGAGGTCAGCGTATAAGCCGAGTGAAAGCTGAAGCTGTTTGCAATATAGGGTAAACTCCGGAGTGTGTTTGTCTAATTCCGATAGTCTGGGCACCTTTCCGCTACAAACATTGCACAGCCACTGTAGTCTCTTCTGAAAGTCAATAATCTATATTTTTTAAGCTCTAAAAATATAATACCATTCTATGTTTTATTGATATTCTGTATGGTCATTATGATTTCATAATGTAAATTCTATCAATACCCCAAAGAATTCACACATCGATATACCCCCAGGGACCTTGTGCGTTTTCTCCTACGAAGCGTTTTCGGCTGTCCTCCTTCGCCCTTAGGATGAGCTTCTTGTAATCGGCTGAGGCTTGCCTCATCGCGGCCACAAGCAGCTCAGCTGCATCACCGTCTCCTCGACGGCTGGCGTTTTGAAGCCGGCAGCGAAGTTTCCGCACTTCGCGTCTCTCCGTGTTCAGGCTGGCGCTTCACCAGCCTTCCCAGTGCGAGATCACACACATCGTGGACCATGCCGCGCAGGGTCGAAACTTGCTGGTCCAACGACGACTGAAAAATGTCTTCCGGAATATTGGCTAACCGACTAACCATCTCCTGTTCGAACAACTACCAGTGAGCATTGGAGATGTCCCAGGACGGCACAGGAGCTGAGCTGTCACTACGCGCACGGTAGGTATCGAACGTGAATACCAGGCTAGGTTTAGAGCAACGGCTCTACTCTCCAGCATCAACTCAGACAGCAGCTGACCTAGGCTGTGGTTTGCATGTCCCTCGGGATTCCGAGGGAGTTTACTAAACCGCAGGGCGGATGCTGCATTCCGTCCCAGGATTGCAGGGGTGCTGCTGGCCTACAGCAGGACCGCATCCGTGTACCTGAAGTACGGTTCTAAATCGGCGTCGACCTGGCAGTATACGGAGCAAAGGAAGATTGAGCCAAAACTTCCTTTAACGCTCACGCATACTCCAAAGTCGGTGACCAGTGGCAGCACCGGCATGCAGGTGACATCCGAGTCGTCTACGAAAATTGCCGCTTTGTTTCGCTTATCAGCGAATATCCTCACTTCGTGAGGGAGATCAGTTATTCTCACATTTCTGTCAATATGATCGTCATCTACTATAACGTCTGGATCAGCGAAAAGAGCAAACACTTCTGACGGCAGCTTGTCCTTATATATTATAAGCTTTTTATTTGAATAAAGGCTCGACATTAAGGGATCCGAATAATCCATAGCTCGGTGAAATACGAAGACGAGGGAAGATGGCACCACCACGCGCAAGCCCTCTTACCTCATGCAGGCGAACTCCGAGCGAATGGGCAATCTCTCTGCGCACCTTTTCGGCTACCTCCTTACCCGAAATATTCGCTTCCGTTTTGTTTTAGTCAATTAACAAAACAATTTTTGGAGTTCCACCACATATTGACCATGACTGAGTGGAATTCATGCCCGTTAACACATTCAAAACCTTACCGTTAATAGGCGTTAAATTGAGATCAAATGAAACTGTAATATTTCTGTCCGCAATTTCATTAAATATATATGGCCCAAAGGCTTGAACTTCATTCTCTACTCTGTTGTTTTCTTTTAATATGTGTTCTTTACTCTCCTTGGTAAATTCTATTTTTAATGGTCTACAAAATTTAATTGCCTGCGTGTTGATATTTAGCCACAGTATTCTTCCTGAACCATCAACCAATTTATTTGACATAAAAGACGAACTAAATAAGGATTGGTCATTTGTTTCTAGCTCGCTTCTTAAAAATCCCTGTTTTTATCAGCTTTGTCCAGACGATCCGTCAAACCCATACTAATTCGACTCCGTTTTGCGACCACCTTGAATCCAAATCTCAAGCATTTCGTCGTGACTGAATTCGAACATGTCTGCAACATCATCTAATATTTAACAAATGCCAAAAAGGCGCAATAACTATTAGTTAGGTAATGCTAAGTACATATTATTGAACATAAATACATTATTAGTTTCGAGAAGGAGCTAGACTACTGTCAACTTTTACTCAACAAATCACATGGTTTTTAGGTTAGGGTTTCCTAAAAAACACCACGATAATAACACGTAAAAACGAAAACATAAGATAACATAACACAAACATTGATATACATTTTAAAATCTCCATACCTTTTATATGTGTTTTCCGTTTTAAATTAATGTTTGTTAGCAACGGGAAAAGGCTTATACTTTAATGCAATGAACTAGTTTAGCAGCGACAAAAGAACATAAAAATAATGCAGATTTTCAACAGCTGACTTTAGGGGCTCCCCAAAAATACCAGGGTTACCCAAACATTTTTTTTCAAGTTGTATATGTTTTTATGTCTGTATTCCACCATTATACTAAAATCGATTTTCTGTAGATCAAGATTTATTTATTGATTGTCTGCCTCAACTTTGGCCAATCCGGCCACTGGGCAGTCCACCGGACTTGTGCAGCCACGTGCATTATGGCCAGCCTGCCCGCACTGTCGGCAGACCTTGTCCTTTTCACTCTTCCTGCAATTGGCCACCTTGTGGTCAAAACCAAGGCACCTGTGACACGCGTATGTTCGTAGATTCTCCCACCTTCCAACAGATCCAGCACCTTCGGTTCACATTCAAGAGTCACGTTTATAGTGACTCCGTCTTTGCGGAACTCCGCATCCGACATGTGCTCTTTCAGGTTATTGACATATAGTTCTTCCATGAATTCATCAGGAGCGATCTGCGAAGCCACGTCTTGGACGACATGCTTGGGTCGCTGTGCAGCGTTCGGCTTGACCTCCAGGCCAATCTCGCCGAACTTCTTGTTCGCAACGACCTTCTTGATTTCGCCTGATTTTGCGTACCTTTTCAGCTACCTTTTTACCCGAAATATTTGGGTCCTTGCTCGTCACTAAAGCTGACCACGTCTCGCGCGGTTTACGCGGCGCTGGCACTGGAGCATCGGATGGTGCCGGCAGGGGGCGTGTCTCGGATCTCTCCGATCTTATTTTACGTGGCGTGTTCCACACTGAAGGGATTACAACCACGGCACTCGAATATACCTACAAGTAGGCATATAGTGCATGGGAAAAGAGAAGCTATTGCTATGCACATAGCGACCACCCTGGTACCTGTTGAATATGCGCTTGCCGGGCAACATACTACTTCTGGATAAGAGGCGACTTGTATCTATCACCTCTGCCGCTCTATGGGTCGCAGCATCCGAGTTGTATAACGCAACTCCACGTCGAATCAAGAGATTCTATCAACCACATACGATTTAGGTATCAACCACAGCCACCACGATACTCCCACTAGGGGCCTACCTCAACTGGTAGTGCTTGGACACTATCCAACCCGTGCTACCGAAGTTTGTGGGCTCGGTGACCCACCCCTTTAGCTCCGACAAGCTCGGATGGGGGGCCCTGCCATGTTAGTCGCCTCTTACGACAAGCTATGGCGAACTGTGGCAGAATTCTAGGCCGCCAACCACACGGCACGGAAAATTGACCTTAAAGGCCCCTCCTCCTTCGAAACACTTCCTCAGCAAACTCCGTGAGTCTCCTGGTCCTGTCGCTGTTCTCCAGAATCCTTCCAAATGTCCAGCTTCCGCCAACGTGCTGCAAACCGAGTCCATCAAGGTCTCGCAAGTCTGCATAAAGGGGACAAGCACATAGGATGTGCTCCCAGTTCTCATTTGGATCGCCGCATGAGCATGCGGGGGAATCGCTGGGGCCTCTGCTATGCAGAAATGCGTTGAACGACCCGTGCCCTGTCATCAAGAATCCTGCGCGCATCGAGAAACCGAAATTCGGATTCCGGTAGACCAACCCTGCATCCGGGATGAACTTGTGAGCGAACGAGCGAATCATCATCATCCCATCTGCTCTGCCAGTCCGACAGGAGAGATTCGCTTACCCGCGCAACTCGTTGTGTCCAGCTCAGACCTGAAATGTCCTCGCCATAGAGCCAGTCGTCTTCCTCCAACGGGTATCCACGCTTCAACTTGTACTTGGCTGCTACTTTCATAGCAGCTATGTCAAGAGAGAGGCTGCAGCGCCAGGGTACACGGCAACTCGTCCAGCTCAGACCTGAAATGTCCTCGCCATAGAGCCAGTCGTCTTCCTCCAACGGGTATCCACGCTTCAACTTGTACTTGGCTGCTACTTTCATAGCAGCTATGTCAAGAGGCGGGGCTCCAGCAAGTACCTGCAGCGCCAGGGTTGACACTGTGCGGCATACCGGGGGGAGGCCTCCCAAAAGGATCAGCCTCTGGCAGGCAAGAAGTCGCCTCCTTCGACTTCCTGGATACAGTGCACAAGGCTCTATGAATCCGGCATATGTCGTCTGGCCCGGGGACTGAATCCAGTCGGGTCATACCACAGGCGCCAACCCCACGACTTAGGATGGCTACGCAGCGACGCATCCAAGAGTTCATGCGCTCACTGACCGTGATGCCAAGGTACCGACAGCTGCGAACATATGGGAGATTCGCTCCTGCAGATCTCACCAACGGGCGGCGCGCGAGGGCACTCTTCAGCAGCATAATCACCGTCTTTCTGGTGGAAACGGTTACACCGATTTCCGTACCCCACTATTCAACGATGGACATCAGTTGCGCTCCTATGTCCTCCAGCACGGTTAGGGAGTTGCCTTCAACAAGAAGAAGCAGGTCATCCGCATACGCGCTTAAAGCACAGTATGAATGGAGACGCCGGAGCAGCCACTGATGGATCCCTGCGGGCAACCTCTAGTTACTGGAACGTTCACAGTTTCAGAACTGCTTCGGATCTCTGCTCATCTGTCTGAGAAGAAGCTCTGCCACAAGCTCAACTCTCGGCATCCCAAGTCGGCGAGTCGGCGCAGTGCAGCACTCCACTTGACGTTGTCAAACGCTCCCTTGAAGTCCACGAAGATCCCGAGCACGTATCGCGCCGGGCTGGCGGCGACACAGCTCTTCACGTGTCTCCAAGCGTTGTCGACGCTTCGTCCTTGCCGAAATCCGAACTGCCATCTGCATCCTTCCGGAAAAACTTCTCTCACACGATTTACCATGATGGCCTCAAGCACATTGTCAAATACTGGCAACAGGCATATCCCACGGTTCGACGAGGGTTGGCACCTATCCTTGTCGGGCCCCTTGAGTAGCGCCACTACTCGCTGGATAGCGTTAGATGCTGAGGTATGGCGCGCCACACTGCTTTGCAGATAGTGCCATTGATGACGTCCATGCCAGGAGAGCGTCTGCTCTTCAACCTGGCGACACAAGCATCAACCTCTTCTTCCTCGAGGGCCGGTGGGACCTCCTCCGCTCCGGCAATCGGTGCATTCGACTTCGCAACTGGAAAAAGTTACGAAGGAGCACGCACGCACAGTCACCCCAATCGGTGACCAGCTCGCCATCAACGCGGAGGCACCCAATCTCCGTGCACTTTTTGCGTCCTCGGCAGATCTTGCAGACGCGCCCCCAGGGATCGTGTGCGTTATCCCCTACAAACCGCTTCCAGCTCTCCTCCTTCGCCCTCAGGATGAGCTTCTTGTAATCGGCTGAGGCTTGCCTCAGCGCGACCACAAGAAGCCCAGCCGCATCATGGTCACCACGACGGCTGGCGTTCTGAAGCCGGCGGCGAAGTCTCCGTACTTCTTGTCTCTCCGCGCTCAGGCTGGCGGTCCACCAGCCTCGCTTTCTCCTCCTAGGCGATCTCGGCGTCTTTCTCCCTAGCGCGAGGTCACACTTATCGTGGACCATGCCGCGCAGGGTCAATACTTGCTGGTCCAGCGGCGACTGCGAGAAGTCTTCCGGAATATCAGCTAACCGTTTTACCATCTCCTGTTCGAACAACTGCCAGCGAGCATTGGAGATGTTTCAGGACGGCAGAGGAGCTATGCTCTCAACTGCGCGCGAGTTTTGTTAACGTTTTTATGTTAACATTTAATTCAATATAAACAATGTCCTTTTTATTTGAATTTGTATAATAGTTTCTATTTTATTTTAATGATCTTGTATTGTTCACATCATGGTTCATTCTGTGCACGAATGCTTTCGAATCGTCGAGCGAGCTTTTTAATTATTTTATGGAAACTTTTAATCTTTGCACTTTTAAATGCAAGCAAAAAAGAAATGGAGAACAAGAACTTGGACTACATAACTTCCCCATCGCTTAAATTAAGACTCTCCTGATTTTTACAATCTGTTTATCAAAAATATACATAAGTGTAGGAATTCAATTATGGTAGATTACGTATTTAAAGTCTGATATTTCTTTTTTCTTTTTATGTTGGAGCTATGTACATTGTTTAAATTAAATTTTCTATATTTCGGTTCATTTTTGTGTCTTAGAGACTTATAGTTTTTTATATATCCCTCATTTCTATTCCTATATTCTATCCTATTCTACAAAATTTTCTCTCGTTTGATTTAAAGATGTAATGTAAGTTTCCTTATATTTTAGAATGTTGTTACGTACAAGTTTTTTGTCACAATTTCCATATTCAACATTCATTGGTGTATTTTGTATTGTTGAGTGATAACTGTTATTATAATATTCGATAGCTTTACTAACTTTATCTTTGATTGATAGATCTTTGTTTTCGAGGTATATTATTCTAATCTTTTCTGTTAAAGTGTTGTGGAATCTTTCAACGTCTGCATTGCCAGTGTGACTGTTCGGTTTCACAAAATGAACTTCTATGTTCTCATTTCTTAAAAAATCTTTTATATTTACACTATTAAATTCATTATCAGTTATTAATTGTTCAAAGTTTCCTTTTTGGGATTTGTACAAGCGCATTTTTTCGATTATAGTTTGATTATTTCGATCCTCAAGGTAGAATGCAGTAGCAAATTTTGAAAATCGGTCAATATAGGTTAGAAAATTACATTTTGAATTTGTATAGATATCCATATGAACAATTTTTTTATATCATTTGGTGTTTCTGTATATTTAAATTTTTCTTTTACTGGGTTCCTATCATATTTACATTGATTACAAATATCGCAATTGTTAATATACTTTTGGATGTAATGTTGAAGTTTTGCAAAGTAAATAATCTTTTTTAAGCTTTGGTAATTTTCATTTATACCTGAATGACCAGTGTCATATTTATGGAATCGTTCAATTTCTTTATACACATCTTCTTCGTTTTTAATGTCTTTTGCGTTAAATGAGCATTTTACAAATTTTACATTTTTATTACCCTTAAAAAATTTGGATAATTTTGTTTTGAAATTTAACGATCATCTGTTATATTCACTGAATATTCCTACTTTGCCTTTTATGATATGATGTTTCAAAATTTCTTCCATTCTATTTTCGAGATCATTTAAATTTAAATAAATTTTCTTATTTTTATTCTTATATTCGAATTCTATGGTTTTTTATTTGTAAGAATGATTTGTATTTTAAATCTATTAACAACTGTTTCTAAGTTACCTAAAATAGTTGTGTCCACAAAGTCTTCAGCTTGTGTATGTTGTGTGTCAATGGAAATCCGGATACTTAAGTACCGGTGCCTCAATTATGATTCTTTTTAATTTGTCAAATGCAAGCATGAAGTTGGGTTCATTAACATCTATCTTGGCATTCTTTTTAAGGCATTTAATCAATGGATAAGCTTCTTGCGAGAAATCCTTTATGAACTTTCTATAATACCCAGTGATTCCTAGAAAAGCTCTAATTTGCTAAATATTTCTGGGAATTTTAATCTGAAGAATGCTGCTAACTTTTTCTGGGTTAGGCTTAACTCCTTCGGGGGTTAAGACATGACCTAAAAACTGAGTTTCTTTTGAAAAGAATTTGCATTTGTTGATTTAAATCTAAAGATTTGCTTCTGAGAATTTTTTTTAAAATTGTATGAATGTGGCCAACATAATCTAAAAAACTAGTAGAAAAAATAAGAACGTCGTCAAGATAAACCACACAAATTCTATTTATTTCTTCTTTTAAGACTGTGTTTATAAGGCTTTGAAATGGCAGGAGCGTTTTTGAGCCCGAATGGGATCCGATTAAACTCGTAATGCCCATGAGGAGTAGAAAACGCTGTCTTTTTCCTATCTTTTTCCTGAACAAGAATTTGGTGAAAGCCTTTCGCGAGATCTATAGTAGAAAAATATTGCGCTCTTCCTAACTTATCCAATATACCTTCTATATTTGGGATAGGAAACTTATCATCTACTGTGTTTTCATTCAATTTGCGATAATCAATAACTATACGCCACTTTTTTGTTCCACTGTTATCAGTTTTTTTTGGGACAAGCCATGGAGGGGCATTATATGGAGAATTGCTTTTTCGTATTATTCCCTGATGTAGCATTTCTTCAATTTGCTTATAAATTTCCTGTTCATGTACTTGAGGATATCTATAAATCTTACAATATACAGGTTTATCCACTACTGTTTTTATCTGATGCTCAATAATGTTTGTATTGCTAAGACACTGACCTTTAAGAAATATTAATTGTTTAAATTTTCTTAAAATTTTAGTAAGAGCATTGTTTTCCTCTTGATTTAAATCATTGAAAAGAATTTTTTTTTATTTTATCGTCTATTTCGATTGGTTCAATTTGATTTACCTCTTCAGAGTATGGTGAACTATTTTGAAATTGGATATTGTTATAATTAATTTTAATTGTATTGTGATGAAAATCAATAACAGCATTTAATGGCTTGAGAATATTTTGACCTATTATAGCATCGAACGATTTGTTATTAAATGTTGCCAATTTCCAACTCATTGTGGCATCTTCTTTAAATTCAAGAGGTAAATCAGTTATAATTTCTTGCGTTATTAGCGATTTTGAACTAAGAGATGAAAATGTTATTGGATGACGCAAAGTTCTTCGAGGATATTTTAACAATTTATTTCTATCTAACATGGAAGTTGTTGAACCAGTATCAATCAAGGCTGTGATTATTTCATTGTTTATAGTTAGGTTAATTAAGGGAAGTGATTTTTCGAGGCAACTATATGAAAATTTGCATGACAAGAACAGATCATTGGCTCTGACATTGATTCAGAAGAGAAGCTTTGATCTTGATTATCATTTTTAAATTGGCTACAATTAGTTTTATCTACTTCGACATGATCGATTTCCATTTTTGAAATATGGCTTTGTTGATTTGTACAGTTCTGATTTGAATATACATTTTGTGTTCCTGATCGAAAGTTCCCTGAATAAGCTTTTACGTTTTGGAAATTGTTGTTGTGGTTTACATTCTGACCTTGATTATAATAATTTAGTTTGTAATATCTGTCTCTTTGATTATTTGTATTGAGATAGTTTTGATTTTTCGTTTTGTTCGGTTTTTCGTTACTTTGAGGAAATTTTGTTTTAACATTTAGAGTTCTAATAAGGCCTTCGGTTTCCAATAAATCGAAAGCTTCTCTTAAATTTTTCACATTTCTATTAATTATGACTGAAGCTAAATTTACATCAATATTTTTCAAGAATGTTCTTAGCATAGCTTCTTCAATATTTTTGGGACTAAACTCAGAATGCTTTACGTTATCATATTCATATTTTTCATTAATTTTACACATTATGCTTCTTAAAGACTTAAAATATTCTGTAATGTTGTTGTTGTTACTTAGCATAAACACTTCTTGGTAAATTTGATTATAGGACTCCTTTACGCCAAAATTCCGAATAAGAATCCTCTTGATGTCATCCCACGATAGCTCGGAATTCTCGATGGTTCTCACAACATGTAGAGCTCTGCCTTGGATTTTGTTGAGTATGACACGGTGAAACACGTAGGCTCCTGCAGTAGATGTGGGGGGTAATAGTGAAAATATCATCTCCACTTCACGAATGAATGATGATAGAGCTCTTGTATGGTCTCCTCTGTATTCGTGAATGTGGTGGGCATCCTTTAGAATATCCCGAAACGATAAAGTAAAATCGTTTGCCATTGTTCGTATTCAAAATAAATATCCGTTGAGTTCTTTAGAACTTGCAATAGTCTAACGGAATTAGTTCTGTTAGTTCTCGTCGCTTATCGATATCAAACGTTCTTATGAACTTGTCATCGAACCACTTACGAACAGAATAAGTCCGCTCTGAGATGCTGGTGTATGTAATTGCTGATTTATACACACAGTCATACATACATACAAAGATGGGTACACTTTCAAGTTCCGGCACGCTCTATAACCAAAAATATGCACTAGATATTTCTAGTTTAACCACAAAGTCGTACGAAATGCAGTAAATATCCAATGCACAAAAACACTTTGTTGGTTTGGTTTTCGTGGGTGTTGGAAAAACGTGTGTTTTCAAGTTATGTACATATGTGTGTATGCCACCAATTCGCTCGACACTGCACTTAAGTGGGTATTTTAATGTTTTCGGTTACTCCGTTTACTGCGCCAGTTTTGTTAACGTTTTTATGTTAACATTTAATTCAATATAAACAATGTCTTTTTTATTTGAATTTGTATAATAGTTTTTATTTTACTTTAATGATCTTGTCTTGTTCACATCTTGGTTCATTCTGTGCACGAATGCTTTCGAATCGTCGAGCGAGCTTTTTAATTATTTTATGGAAGCTTTTAATCTTTGCACTTTTAAATGCAAGCAAAAAAGAAATGGAGAACAAGAACTTGGACTACATAACTCGCGTTGTCGTTGGTGTTGCCACCACGGTAATCATGTTATGATCGCTCAACTCGCACACTTCCACTCTCCACTCGAACCCGGCCCACATTGATGCTGGATCGTTGGCAATTGTCACGTCGATGTCACTACGCGCACGGTAGGTATCGAACGTGAATAGCAGGCTAGGTTTAGGGCAACGGCTCCACCCTCCAGCATCCACTCAGACAGCAGCTCACCCCGGCTGCGGTTACACCGATTTCCGTACCCCACTATTCAACGATGGACATCAGTTGCGCTCCTTTGTCCTCCAGCACGGCTCGGAAGTTGCCTTCAACAAGAAGGAGCAGGTCATCCGCATACGCGCTTAAAGCACTGTATGACTGGAGACGCCGGATCAGAACATCCATCAGCAGATCCCAAATAAATGGGCCACTGATGGATCCCTGCGGGCAACCTCTAGCTACTGGAACGTTCACAGTTCCAGAACTGCTTCGGATCTCTGCTCTTCTGTCTGAGAAGAAGCTCTGCCACAAGCTCAACTCTCGGCATCCCAAGCACGTATCGCGCCGGGCTGGCGGTGACACAGCTCTTCACGTGTCTCCAAGCGTCGTCAACGCTTCGCCCGTGGCGAAATCCAAACTGCCATCTGCATCGTTCCGGAAGAACTACTCTCACACGATTAACCATGATGGGCTCAAGCACCTTGCCAAATACTGGCAGCAGGCATATCCCACGGTACGACGAGGGTTCGCACCTATCCTTGTCGGGCCCCTTGAGTAGCGCCACTACTCGCCGTTACATGCTGAGATATGGCGCGCCACACTGCTTTGCAGATAGTGCCATTGATGCCGTCCATGCCAGGAGACCGTCTGCTCTTCAACCTGGCGACACAAGCATCAACCTCTTCTTCCTCGAGGTCCGGTGGGACCTCCTCCGCTCCGGCAATCGGTGCATTCGACTTCGCAACTGGAAAAAAGTTACGAAGGAGCACACACGCACAGTCACCCCAATCGGTGACCAGCTCGCCATCAACGCGGAGGCACCGAATCTCCGTGCACTTTTTGCGTCCTCGGCAGATCTTGTAGACGCGCCCCCAGGGATCGTGTGCGTTATCCCCTACAAACCGCTTCCAGCTCTCCTCCTTCGCCCTCAGGATGAGCTTCTTGTAATCGGCTGAGGCTTGCCGGCGGCGAAGTCTCTGTACTTCTTGTCTCTCCGCGCTCAGGCTGGCGGTCCACCAGCCTCGCTTTCTCCTCCTAGGCGATCTCGGCGTCTTTCTCCCAGTGCGAGGTCACACACATCGTGGACCATGCCGCGCAGGGTCAAAACTTGCTGGTCCAGCGGCGACTGCGAGAAGTCTTCCGCAATATCAGCTGACCGTTTTACCATCTCCTGTTCGAACAACTGCCAGTGGGCATTGGAGATGTTCCAGGACAGCAGAGGAGCTATGCTCTCAACTGCGCGCGTGGTCGTTGGTGTTGCCACAACACTGATCATGTTGTGATCACTCAACTCCCACTCGTCCACTCTCCACTCGAATGTGGCCGACATTGATGCGGCATCGTTGGCAAACGTCACGTCGATATCACTACGTGTACCGTAGGTATCGAACGTGAAGAGCAAAGGCTCTACTCTCCAGCATCCATTCAGACAGCAGCTCACTCCGGCTGTGGTTTCCGTGTCTCTCGGGATTCCGAGGGAGTTTACTAAACCACAGAGGGAACGTTGCATTCGCGTTGAGACTCAGGCTTATGGGGATTCTGCTGCCCAGGAGCACTGAGGTACCGCTCTAGATCGGTGTCGAACTGGCAGTATAAGGAGCAAAGGAAGATTGAGCCAAAACTCACTGCATTCCCGTCGAGTCCCAGGATTGCGGTGGTTCTGCTCGCCTGCAGCAGGACCGCATCCATGTACCTGAGGTACGGTTCTAGATCGGCGTCGAACTGGCGGTGTTCGGAGCAAAGGAAGATTGAGCCAATTTCCCTTCAACGCTCACGCATACGCCATAGTCAGTGGTAAGGGTCTCCATCGGCATGCAGATGACATCCTGGTGATCCACACCTATGGCAGGCTTAAGTCCGGACAAGTACTCTGCATCAGTAAGAGAACCACTTAATGTAAATTCTTCCACCTTCCAGCAGCTCAAGCACTTTCGGCTCGCATTCGAGAGTTACATTAATGGTGGCTCCGTCTTCGGCCGTCCAAGGCTTATTCTCAAGGTGCACCGCCCTGCGGAACTCCGCCTCCGGAATGTGCTCCTTAAGGTTGTTGGCAAAAAGTTCCTCCATAAATTCCTCCGGGGCAATCTGTGTCGTCACGTCTTGGATTACGAGCTTCGGCCGCTTCGCAGAGTTCTGCTTGACCTCGAGGCCAACTTCACTGAACTTCGTGTTCGCAAAGAGCTTGCGAATCTCGCCTGATGAGGGCGGCGCGGATTATGGCACCGACACGCGCAAGCCCTCTCACCTCATGCAGGCGCACATCAAGCGAAGGGGCGATCTCCTTACGCACCTTTTCGGCCACCTCTTTGCCCGAAATATTCGGGTCTTTGCTCATCACCACGGCCAACCACGTCTCGCGTGGTTTCCGTGGCGCGGGCACTGGAGCAACTGAAGGTACCGGCAGGCTGGGGTATGCAGACGCATACCCAGCAGGTGGCTTGGGGACCACAGCCGGCACCATGACGGACTTCTGGGACGACGGGGGCGGCATCAGCTGCTGGTCGCAAATAGCCTGCAACGGAGCGTTTCGCGACGACAGCGCTAGCACTAACCCCTCTAAGCCGCTTAGGCACCTCATCATGGCGCAGGCCTGCTCAGTTGACAACTTAGACGCCACGAATTCCTTTAGGAACGCCTCCTTTACCCTGGCCAGCTCCACAGTAACGTTAGTCGACGCTATGGGAGGAGGCTGGACGAGGGCATGGGGAGGGGCAGCAGCTGGGGCAGCAGCTGGTGCAGCAAGCGTTCCTGGTGGTAGCGGGGATATCAGCAGCGGGGGCAGCAGCGGGGGCAGCTCCGGGGGGCAGCTCCGGGGGCAGCTGCGGGGTCAGCTCCGGGGCAGCTGCGGGGGCAGCTGCGGGGAAGCTGCGCGGGTGGCAGCGGAGGTGGCGACAGCATTTCTCTCATTCAGAGGAGGGTAGCTAGGAGACAACAACAAGGCAGCCTTCGTGGCAGCGATGCCGGCGACCCCGGCCCTCTTCTGGATATCATTCAGAAACGCCTCAATATCCTTCGCTACTGACTTATCCTCATTGGCAGCCTGGGAAACAGCCGGTTCGTTAAAAGTGGGCATCACGGACCTCTGCCTGTCCAGCAGCTCGAAGACCTCTTCCATTGCGCCCAAAGCTACCGGCTCTCCGCCACCAACAGCCAGCTGCTTCGCAGTCGTCGTTGTCGCCGAAGTTGTGGGCGAAAAAGGTTTCACCCGTTTTCCTCGACGACCTCTACCAGCACGAATGCTAGCTCTACTGCTAGCCGCTGACCTGTCGCTGTCACTTGTGGCACCCTCCATTGGGTGAGGTGGCGCCATAGGTGCAGTACCTCAAAGTCACCCGAAACACTCGAATGATTTGAAGACACCCAAATCATTTGAAGACACCCGACTCACTCATCCCAAAAACATGGGTGTCTCAGACACTCCCTTCATTTGCTATGAGTGTGTCGGGTGTCTGTGCATTAGAATCATCTGCATAGAATTGGGTGGGTGACAAAAACGCAAACACTCAAAACACACAAAACGATCTATGCACTCGGATGTGTGCTCTTTTCTTGCTGTTCATGAGTGCGACAAACACTCGAAATGTATAAGTGTGATTCGGGTGCCGAAAAAAGACACTCTTGACGTTCTCTGTTACTTACCAATACAAGTAAACTGGCAGCGAACACGTGCTGAGCGTGATAAAACTTAAAACACTGTTTTTTCGTGGAAAAACGAATTTCCCGATCAGAAAATTGCAACCGCGTTTTCCTTTTTTACTCGCGCGTATTTTAAAACCAAAATGGGCTTTTAACTCCCGCGGAATAAGATAACGAACAGGAGCGCAACGAAAACATGTCTGTCGTTAATCCATTCATGCGCGACGTGCCGGCAGGCTGCGATATGCGGATGCATACCCAGCAGGTGGCTTCAAGACCACTGTCGACGCCATGGCGGACTTCAGAGACGATGGGGCTACATTCGCTGCTGGTCGAAAGCGCTAACACTAGCCTCTCAAAGCCGCATAGGCACCTCATCATGGCGCAGGCCTGTTCGGTCGACAGCTTTTACGCCATAAATTCCTTCAAAAACGCCTCCTTCACCCTGGCCGTCGCCATGACGGACCTTAGTGACGACGGGGGCGGTATCCGCTTCTGGTCGCAGAGAGCCTCCAATGCTGTGTTGAGTGACGAGAGCCCGAGGTGGTTCGGGCGGGGCATAGCAGGCGGACAGCGGTTCCGGCCCTTTTCTCGACGTTTTTATACCCGTTACTCGTAGAGTAGAGAGCTAGAAAGTTGAAATTTAGTATGTATAATCTTTAGATGCAAGCGCATCTTATAGTGGTACTATTATCCGGTCACACCCACCCATACGCCCACCAAGCTCAAAAGATTTCGCATTTTCTAGAAAAGAAAATGTAGGTTTTTATGACGCTCCCACTGTGAATTGTTATTATCCGATCAAGCCACGCCCACAAAACCCAAAAACCAAAAATCTCGGGAACTATAAGAGCTAGAAAGTTGTGCTTAAGAATACGTATTTTAGATATGTCACTGCAACTTCATTTTGCCACGCCCAATCTAACGCCCACAAGCCGCGGAAAACTGTGGGGTCTACAATATTATTATGAATGGCCTCGTTTGACCTTGTATAATTTTTTTTTGTTAATATCTATAGATTTATAAAAAGATTTTTTTAATCGGAACATTATTTCGCTACTTATGAAGAAATTTAGGTTGTAAGTCCTCACATGGTTTGTGAAGTCACTATCAGTTACTCAACATGCTTCTGACAATGGGTGGCGCCTTGTGAATTTCCACAAGCAAAATAAATATTTTAAAATTGTGTAAAACAGTAACGGGTATATTAAAGTCACGGCACTCTATCTGCTCGTGGGCTTAAAGTTCTTTTTAGTTGCACATATTGATCGATTCCTGTTTGAATTAATTATCCGCTAACATTTTTTGTATTTCTCGGTTAGGTAGGGGCTAGCTTGTCAGTAAAAGCTGAGGAAACAGAAACTGCAGTTGTTGTCGTCGTTAGTGTCGAAATCACCGTTTTCAACGAGGCCATTTTAGTGATCGTTGTTGTTAAAACCATATCGTTAGTTGTGTTGTAGGGGTAGGAGGACGGGCATTGGATACTCCACGGCTGTTTTTGTGATGTTCCGCTTGGATATAATAAACGTGTAGAAAGGGAGCGTGCTCTTTCCGTATTCGCTTTCTCATTATGGCTATTCGTTACAGAGCTTACGCTCGAACACGTTGTCTTTAATTGTAACAATCAGTATTATAACTTATCTCAGTAATTGGAACACTTAGTATCTGAATTTTTTTAAAGGCAACCTGAGCACAAGTACCTATACGAAAACTCTGTGTGTGTTTAATCTGTACTGTTGGACGTTGGATTTTCAGGATGAAGTCAAGAAGGGCTATTAATCGGCTCTTCATCTGCTCCCGGCTCCTTCTTCCTCCCACTTCTCTAGAAATCCTAAGTGCTGACGCTCCCGGTGCACCTCCTGGTTGCTTTTCGAAATCGATTCTCGAGGACATCTTAATGCACCATTTCTTTCCCCGCGGATATTTAATTTTCACTTAATTTGTCAGTTTTCTTGGTTTTTAAGAGCTTACAAAAAACGTGCTCCGTTGCTGGGAACTAAAGCTATAATCACACATCGAAATAATTAATAATAATAATAAAAACAAGAGGAAACGCTATAGTCGAGTGCCGCGACCATAAGATACCCGTTACTGTTTTACAAAATTTTAAAATATTATTTTGCTAGTGGAAATTCACAAGGCGCCACCTATTGTCAGAGGAAGTATGTTGAGTATGCTTATAGTGACGTCACTGCCCATGTGAGGCCTTATAACTTAATTTCTTTATAAATAGCGAAATAATGTTCCGATTTGAAAAATCTTTGGTAAATCGATAGGTATTAACAGAAATAAGTTACACAAGGTCAAACGAAGGCATTCATAATACTATTATAGACGCCACAGTTTTCCGCGGTTTGTGGGCGTCAGAGTAGGCGTGGCAAGATGCAACTTCGTGAAAAGTTGCAAAGGCATCTCCTTAATACGTGATCCTAAACAAAATGATGTAGCTCTTATAGTTTTTGAGATTTTTGCATTTTTGGTTGTTCAGGTTTTGTGGGCGTTAGAGTATGCGTGGCTTGATCGAAAAAAAACAATTCGCATTGGGAGCATAATAGAAACCTACATGCTTAATCCGAACTTTCTATCTCTTATAGTTACCGAGATATCAGCTTTTCTAGAAAATCCGAAAACCGTCTTTTGAGCCTTGTGGGCGTATGGGTGGGTGTGGCCGGATAGTAGTACCACTATAAGATGCGCTGCCATTTAAAGATTATACTTTTGAATTTCAACTTTCTAACTGCAATAGTTCCTGAGATTTCAGCAATTTTAGTTTTTGGCGATTTGTGGGCGTTAGAGTGGGCGTGGCAGGATGCTATAATAAACTTGCGCTGTCCCGGGACCTCAAGAATCTTCATGCTTAATCTCAACTTTGTATCTGCTATAGTTCCTGAGATCTCAGCGTTCATACGGACGGACGGACGGACGGACGGACGGACGGACGGACGGACAGACGGACATGGCTCAATCGACTTCGCTATTGATCCTGATCAAGAATATATATACTTTATAGGGTCGCAAAAGCTTCCTTCTATCTGTTACATACTTTTCAACGAATTTAGTATACCCTTTTACTCCACGAGTAACGGGTATAAAAAGTAGATATACGAATAAGAAATAAATTTAGTACGTAAAATCTGGAGAGAGAATTAAAGTTGTACAAAGTTATACATGTTTCTTTATGAAGATATTACATAAGCTTTTGGTTTATTTGTTTTTTTTTTATTGTTCTATTTTTAATAAATTACAACCAAGTGTTTTTGCCACTTTCGTTTTTGTTTAAGCTTTTAATTCTGAAATGAAGTTATGAGTGTGTACAAGGCAACTAAGAAATATTATTAATATGCGCCTCAAGGGTTAAATGTTTTGCCGGAAATTCAGCACTTGCTCCACCATATTTCCAATACATGAAAATATTTCCTGAGTGTCTGAACCTGCAGCACACAGATTTGCTAAAAAATCCTTTAGGGAAAACATGGTTTCCAAGTGGTTGCTTGCTTTTATGTCCTAGCACAATCAATATTCTTCACATGACTAAATGTAATTTAGCTTCAAAAATAAACACTTTAATATTTACAAAAATTCCCTCACTGCCTTTTTCAATATACGGTTATAAATTACTAAACTATAATTTTAATTGAATTCCCGTAATAAACCTTTAGTAAGTAGATATTCCGTTTTACTAATATTAAGGGTTTTCAGTGACCAATTCAGAATTCGAGAAAACAAATGCGAAAAAGCAGATGACGAGACCCACTGCAATTTGTGTTTCTATTAGACATTTATGTATGTACATATATGTATATATTGGGTTCCTATGTTGGTATGGGCATATAATATCTTTGACTCGTTGCACTATGGGACAGAACACAAATTTAACTGGCATTTAATATTACGACTAAAGCATATGAGATTTTTCATTGCGGTTTTTGGTATTATTTTAGTATGGGGGATACCTATATCATAGAAAAGTGGGCGTGGCATCTCCTCTATCGCTAACAAAAATTGGAAGAACTTGAATATTACAAACACCTTTAGAACTAGTAGTACCAAATTTGGCCACCAATATCTGCTTATGTGTTTGATAGATCCACCACTCCCCCGCACCGCAAATAATTGAATATCAAAGTTGACAGACAAACAAATGTAAATTTAGCACAGGGTTTCGGAAGCAAATGCAGACTTTACAGCTGTTATGCTAACATGATCTGTTAAGCATTAACATATGAAGTATATCGCATAACAGCTTGAGATTTTGTAAATGCATTGATATAATATAATATTTTTCTAATTTGAACACTTTTGTGGTCATTTACCCCACAGTGCACTGGTCAACGCTGATTTGTTCACAACTTTAATACATATAACTGTAGTCTGGAGTGAGTGATGACGTATTTGTATTTACACATTGAAGCTTACAAACAAATATGTTGAATATGCATGTATGCGTGTCTCTAAACTAGTATAAAAATCGGGACCACTTCCATCGAAACTTACAGTCTTAGTTTTAACTTCGCAATGCTCAGTCGCAGTGGTAATACCAACTGCTTCCCAACAACACAACCATGTATAAGCAATAGAAAAAACAATTAATTTTACCTGGGAATTAGCAGTCCAGCCTGTTGAAATCTAAAGTCGGAAACGTTTGTGAACCAAATTAAAATATTAATAAAAAAAATTTTTGTTTAGTTTAGTTTTTATTTTTATACATTATAATATACAAATTAATTTTTTTTAAATCGTATATTCATACAAATATTATACTTATAATAAATACTTTTCTAATGTTTGTGGCTTATCTCTAAATTCATTTAATGAGTTGTTTTGTTTATGCTTTCCATTTCTAATATCTCTTGAACATCTATTTTCAAGCTTTAAAAAATGTATACCATAAAGGAAAGGATGTTTTATTGATGTCGTAGTATGGTCATTATGAGTTGATAATATAAATTTCGTTTCATTATTTTTGCGTTATCCTCACTGTCATTACGGCAAATAATATTCTAGTGTACCCTACTTGTTGCTATTTGGGTGCCCTTGATCTGATCATTGTCGTAACACCATATAGTGGGGTACCAATAAGTAAAACATTTTTATAATGCTTAATGCTTCATCCATTTTATAACATTCATGGAGTAAATCTAAATGTATCAAGAACAATCAACTTTTAAAATTATTTTCACCTTTAATATTTTTTGAACCAGAATTGTAGTATTTATTTATTGGTATGCATAATACTTTAAAAATTTTTTTTATTTTTTTTTTAAAAAATTTTTTTCAATTGTAAATGTTAGGGTTTAAAAACACTTTTTTTTTTTTTTTTTTTTTTTTCAAGGTACATTCAGAATGAGCTGCACCCGTAAAGAAACCTGTTAAATGACAATGATATTTAAGTTGAAAGTTAGTATGTATAATCTTTAGATGCAAGCGCATCTTATAGTGGTACTATTATCCGGCCACACCCACCCATACGCCCACCAAGCTCAAAAGATTTCGCATTTTCTAGAAAAGAAAATGTAGGTTTTTATGACGCTCTCAATGTGAATTGTTATTATCCGATCAAGCCACGCCCACAAAACCCAAAAACCAAAAATCTCGGGAACTATAAGAGCTACAAAGTTGTGCTTAAGAATACGTATTTTAGATATGTCACTGCAACTTTTCTTTAGTTTTCATTTTGCCACGCCCAATCTAACGCCCACAAGCCGCGGAAAACTGTGGGGTCTACAATATTATTATGAATGGCCTCGTTTGACCTTGTATAATTTTTTTTTGTTAATATCTATAGATTTATCAAAGATTTTTTTAATCGGAACATTATTTCGCTACTTATGAAGAAATTTAGGTTGTAAGGCCTCACATGGTTTGTGACGTCACTATCAGTTACTCAACATGCTTCTGACAATGGGTGGCGCCTTGTGAATTTCCACAAGCAAAATAAATATTTTAAAATTGTGTAAAACAGTAACGGGTATCTTATAGTCGCGGCACTCGATCTGCTCGTGGGCTTAAAGTTCTTTTTATTTGCACATATTGATCGGTTCCTGTTTGAATTAATTATCCGCTAACATTTTTTGTATTTCTCGGTTAGGTAGGGGCTAGCTTGTCAGTAAAAGCTGAAGAAACAGAAACTGCAGTTGTTGTCGTCGTTAGTGTCGAAATCACCGTTTTCAACGAGGCCATTTTGCTGATCGTTGTTGTTAAAAGCATATCGTTGGTTGTGTTGTAGGGGTAGGAGGACGGGCATTGGATACTCCACGGCTGTTTTTGTGATGTGCCGCTTGGATATAATAAACCTGTAGAAAGCGAGCGTTCTCTTTCCGTATTCGCTTACTCATTATGGCTATTCGTTACAGAGCTTACGCTCGTACACGTTGTCTTTAATTGTAACAATCAGTATTATAACTTATCTCAGTAATTGGAACACTTAGAATCTGAATTTTTTTAAAGGCAACCTGAGCACAAGTACCTATACGAAAACTCTGTGTGTGTTTAATCTATACTGTTGGACGTTGGATTTTCAGGATGAAGTCAAGAAGGGCTATTAATCGGCTCTTCATCTGCTCCCGGCTCCCTCTTCCTCCCACTTCTCTAGAAATCCTAAGTGCTGGCGCGACTCCGGCTGGTGGCGCTCCCGGTGCACCTCCAGGTTGCTTTTCGATGTCGATTCTCGAGGACATCTTAATTCACCATTTCCCCGCGGGTGTTTAATTTTCACGTAATTTGTCAGTTTTCTTGGTTTTTAAGAGCTTACAAAAAACGCGCTCGTTGCCGGGAACTAAAGCTATAATCACAAATCGATACTGAATTTTCCATTAACTACTGTAAATAATAAATAATAATAATAAAAAAGAAGATATACAAATAAGAATTAAGTTGTACAAAGTTATACACGTTTATTTATGAAGATATTACATAAGCTTTTGGTTTATTTGGTTTATTTTTTATTGTTCTATTTTTAATAAATTACAACCAAGTGTTTTTGCTACTTTCGTTTTTGTTTAAGCTTTTAATTCTGAAATGAAGGTATGAGTGTGTACACGGCATCTAAGAAATATTATTTATATGCGCCTCAAGGGTTAAATGTTTTTCCGGAAATTCAGGACTTGCTTCACCATATTTCCAATACATGAAAATATTTCTTGAGTGTATGTGTGCTTCACATTTTCTAAAAAATTCTTTAGGGGAAACATGGTTTCCAAGTGGCTGCTTGCTTTTATGTCCTAGCACAATCAATATTCTTCACATTACTAAACCCCCGTAATTTAGCTTCAAAAATAAAAACTTTAATATTTACATAAATTCCATTACTGCAGTTTTCAATATACGGTTATAAATAACTAAACTATAATTTTATTTGAATTCCCGTAATAAACCTTTAGTAAGTAAATATTCCGCTTTGCTAATATTAAGGGTATTTAGTGACCAATTCAGAATTCGAGAAAACAAATGCAAAATAGCAGATGACAAGACCCACTGCAATTTGTGTTTCTGTTAGACATTTATGTATGTATATGTATATATTGGGTTCCTGTGTTGGTATGGGCATATAATATCTTTGACTCGTTGCACTATGGGACAGAACACAAATTTAACTGGCATTTAATATTACGACTAAAGCATATGAGATTTTTCATTGCGGTTTTTGGTATTATTTTAGTATGGGGGATACCTATATCATAGAAAAGTGGGCGTGGCATCGCCTCTATTGCTAACAAAAATTGGAAGAACTTGAATATTAAAAACACCTTTAGAACTAGTAGTACCAAATTTGGCCACCAATATCTGCTTATGTGTTTGATAGATCCACCACTCCCCCACACCGCAAATAATTGAATATCAAAGATGACTGTAAATGTAAATTTAGCACAGGGCTTCGGAAGCAAATGCAGACTTTACAGCTGTTATGCTAACATGAACTGTTAAGCATTAACATTTTAAATATATCGCATAACAGCTTGAGATTTTGTAAATGGATTGATATAACATAATATTTTTTTAATTTGAACACTTTTGTGTTCATTTACCCCATAGTGAACTGGTCAACGCTGATTTCGTTCACAACTTTAATATATATAACTGTAGTCTGGAGTGAGTGATGATGTATTTGTACTTACACATATAAGCTTACAAACAAATACGTTGAATTTGCATGTATGCGTGTCTCTAAATTAGTATAAAAATCGGGACCACTTCCATTGAAACTTACAGTCTTAGTTTTAACTTCGCAATGCTCAGTCGCAGTGGTAATACCAACTGCTTCCCAACAAAACAACCATGTACCATACTCGTATAAGCAATGCAAAAAACAATGTCGTAGTATGGTCATTATGATTTGATAATATAAATTTCGTTCTATTATTTTTGCGTTATCATCACTGTCATTACGGCAAATAATATTATATTGCACCCTACTTGTTGCTATTTGTGTGCCCTTGATCTGATCATTGTCGTAACACCATATAGTGGGGTACCAATAAGTAAAACATTTTTATAATGCTTAATGCTTCATCTATTTTATAACATTCATGGCGTAAATCTAAATGTATAAAGAACAATCGACTTTTAAAATTATTTTCACCTTTAACACTTTTTGAACCATAATTGTAGTATTTATTTATCGGTATGCATAATACTGCTAGAAATTTTAGATAAGTATTCTATAAAAAAATGTCAAACAATGTTAAAAGTTATGGAATAACACCGGTATGGATTTATGTAGTCTATACTCCAAGTTACATTCAGAATGAGCTGCACCCCTAAAGAAACTTGTTAAATGACAATGATATTTAACTCTATTATCTAAGAACATTTTTCTTAGAAATATGACAATTTAATGAATCCTTAAGATAAAACTCATCTTCTAGTGTCATTATGACTGGATTAGTTTTATACGATATTAATTTTTCTAAAATTGATCATGCGTTACTATCTGTTTTTATTATATATGATCGTTTAAATTAAAGAATTGTTGGCTTACTTCAATATTTAAAGTCAGCGTACAAACCGAGTGAAACCTGAAGCTGTCGAAAATTGCTGGTCCAACGGCGACAGCAAGATGTCTCCCGGAATATCAGAATGAGCTGCACCCCTAAAGAAACTTGTTAAATGACAATGACATCCTGGTGATCCACGAGGATGGCTGCCTTGCCTCTCCGGTCGGCGTATATTCTCATTCCTTCCGGCAGCACATCACTCGTCCGCTACCAACGTATGGCTCCTGCATCAGTGCAAACAGACATCCAGACTCCCTCAGGCGGACTGCGAGCTCAATAATCGCAGCCTGACCCCGACCACAGTTTGCTTGGATGAATCTAAACATTAGTGTCTAGAATTCACCCTAGCCAGAACTGGCGCATATACCGGGCAGCTCGGAGACAGCATGCTGTGCCCCAAAGGGTACCCGTAGAAACGGCAATTCCGGCAGTCGACAGGGTTGGTGCAGCTTCGGCCACTGTGTCCGGACTGTCCGCACTGTCGGCAGACATTTTCCTTTTGCTTGCAATCTGCAATCTTATGATTAAAACCAACACACCTATGGCAGGCGTATGTGCGGACAAGTGCTCTGCATTGGTAAGAGAACCAATTAATGTAAATTATTCCACCTTCCAGCAGCTCAAGCACTTTTGGCTCGCATTCGAGAGTCACATTAATGGTGGCTCCGTCTGCGACCGTCCAAGGCTTATTCAGCAGCAGCTAGGGCAGCACCAGCGTTCCTGGTGGTAGTGGTGGTATCAGCAGCGGTGGCAGCAGCGGGGGCAGCTGCGGAGTCAGCTGTGCGGGTGGCAGCAGGGGTGGAGACACCAGCTCTCTCGTCCAGAGGAGGGTAGCTAGGACACACAACAAGGCAGCCTTCGCGGCAGCGATGCCGGCGATCCCGGCCCTCTTCTGGATATCATTCAGAAACGCCTCAATATCCTCCGCGTCGTTAAAAGTGGGCATCGGACCTCTGCCTGTTCAGCAGCTCGAAGACCTCTTCCATTTGTGGGAGAGACAGTTTTATAATTGTGCACGGTAATACACAGCTCTGCTCAAGTCGCGTCCACTTTATTCAGGTCGGGTATACAGAATGTCCAACATTGGGCTTGCTTACAAATAATGTTATCCTTAATGTTAGCTTAACATATACAATCGAGAGTTTTATCGGGACTAAGGTGACCATATACTCAGCCTACTACAATTCGGCCATCCTGCGACTTGGATCCCCTGATCCTGAAATTCCTAGGGCGAAATATAAGCTAATTACATTACTCTTATCTTATTACGACGTTGAATCATATAATCTTATGTCTTACAATGATTTCCTTTTCCCTACCCATTGGTCTTATATTTTGAGCACTCCAGACACCCTTGTACGGATTTCGCGATACTTGAAAGCCTTCAACGTTCTGAAACAAGAACCTGTCGTTCCTAAGGACTTTGGCTATAACATTGGTCCTTTATTCTTGGAGATCAACTTTCTCGCAACTCCTGCTGTGCTATCAAAGTTTTTTACTATGACGTAATCCTCCTTTTCATAGTCCTTGGTCTTTTTCTTTGTCTTGTCAAAGTAAGTTTTATTGTACGCCTGAGCTTTATTTTGATTATCTATTGCCTTCAGTCGAATTTCCTCTAAACTTTCTGGTACAATCGTATCTTTTATTTCTTCTAATTTTTCCCTAAGTTCATCTACGATATCTCCTTTCTGTTGAATCCCAAAAAGCATTTTGCTCGGGATCTGCTTAATGCTTCTGTGGTAAATTCTACTTGCTCAATTACTGTGTCCCAATGTGCACCGTTTTCTGGCTCCGTAAGTTTGGCAATCATAGGCCCAATGCTCCTGTTTATACGTTCCACCTGCCCGTTAGCTTGTGGAGACCCTGTTGCAATTTTCAGGTGCTTTATGTTCTTCTGAGACAAAAACTAATCAAAATCGTTAGAGGTAAAGCAACTACCTCTGTCTGACACAATTGATTTTGGTGTGCTATAAGCCCTGAAGAAGTCGCTTAATGCTTTTAAAACTTCTTTTGTATTTGTCGTCTTAGTTGTGTACAGTCGTACGAACTTAGTAAACCCGTCAACAATCAAAAATATGTGTTTATTTGCTCTTCCTTTATCTACTGGTCCGTAGTGATCTATGTGGAGTAACTCGAATGGCATATCCCCTTTCAGAATGCTATGCAGAAAACCTTCTAATTTCCCCGTTTTTGGAGCAACTGCAACACATTTTAGGCAATTTTCAATGTGACTACTGCACTTCTCTTTCATTTTATTAAACCAATACGTTTTTAGAATAGCGTCTATCATTTTATCTCTGCCAATATGTCCGAGTTCATTGTGGTATTTATGTAAAAAATGACTCTCCATTTGTTCAGGGGCATAAAATTATAATCTAAACGACGAGTTCGATTTTCTATACACGACCCCGTTGCCTCTTGATCGCAGATAAGATGGTGGCGGAAGTCGGGGGAGTCGTGGAGTGACCCGTCAGCTTTATTCACTTCAGACAAAAGAACTGACTTAACTTAGCTTAGCAAAAGAAAAAAGACGATCGCCGACGGCCGACCGCTGCAGTTGGACCCGAGAGAGCGAGAGTGCAAGATTGTGCAGAGAGGGGCGAGGGCGGATGCGCTCTTTAGCGCGGATGCGCTCTTCAGCGCGGATGCGCTCTTCAGCGTGGATGCGCTCTTCAGCGTGGATGAGCGGCGGCACAACGGCCCCTCACCTAAACACTCATTTCAAACAACTTAAGCTGGTTTTTCTCTAGTTGGTCCCGACCTTGTAAAATGTTTGAATCCTCTGATTGACAAATTAACACATTATCTTCAAAACTATTGGCCTCAGCCGTCAATACATGACACCTACTTAGAGCATCTACGTGCTGCATCTTATTTCCCGATCGGTGAACTACTTCGTAATCAAAGTTTTGAAGCTCGAGTGCCCATCGGGCGATTCTTGGGTTTAGGTCAACCCTATTTAAAGTGAGGGTCAAAGAATTGAAATCGGGTTTTATCTTAAAAGGCTTTACATGAAGGTAAATTCGAAATCTGCGAAGAGCGTATATGATAGCCAATGTTTCTAGCTCAAAGCTGTGGTACTTGGACTCAGTCTCTGTCGTTCGCTTTGAGAAATAGAACACGGGATGAAGTTTTCCATCACATTTCTTTTGCATTAAAACTGCACCGAAACCTAAAAAGCTTGCATCGCAATGTAACTCGACATCGTCTCTATGATCATAAATAGCCAATACAGGGGACTCAATTAGTTTTTTCTTAAGACTCGAGAAACAATTAAACTCGTTCTCGTTAAATGTGAAATCGTTGCCTTTCCTTAGCATATCGTAAAGTGGCTTGGCTAAAACAGAAAAGTCTTTTATAAAGCGTCTAAAATATGAGCATAAACCCAAAAAGCTTTGTACGTTGTGAAATTTTTCTGGAATCGGAAAGTTTTTAATAGCATTAAGCCCTCTATCATCTGCTCTAATTCCTTCTTTAGTTATAAAGAATCCTAAATATTTTATGCTTGACTGCATAAAGTCACATTTATCTAGCCGCAGCTCTAACTTATTATTAACTAACCGAAAAAACACTTCCTTTAATGTACTTAAATGTTCCTCTATATCTGTGCTAGCCACCATTATGTCATCCATGTATACAATAATCTTATTTTCTCTAATCAAATCGGAAAAAATTTTATTTACGAAACGTTGAAAAACGGCTGAAGCATTTTTTATTCCAATGGATATTCTCAAAAATTCAAACTGTCCTAAAGGAGTCACAAAAGACGTGTACTTTATCGAATCATCGCTCACGAATACGTGGAAATACCCATTTCTTAGATCGAGCTTCGAAAATACACTCTTATTGACTAGCTTGTCCAAGAGGTCATCTATTAGAGGCAGAGGATAGTTGTCTTTTATTAAAACATTATTTAGCTTGCGATAGTCTATGCATAACCTAAGATCTCCAGTTTTCTTCTTTACCAACACGATTGGGGAAGCATATTCCGAGTCACTATTTCTTATAATACCTTTATCTAGGTATTCGTCTAACATTTTTTGAAGCTGATCCTTTTCACTATATGATAGCCGCCTAGGTGAACAACTGAACGGCTTCGATTTTTCTATGTTAATTTTCATTTCGCACCTGGTAAAAGGTATTTCTGGTCTTCTTGCAGTATCGTATAACGTATTAAATATTTTGATAAACTTGCACTTGGTCCCGAAGTCAATTTCATTACCACAGCTATATTCAGGGAATTGATTATCCACAACATTGATACTTAACATATCCTCATCAAATGTTTCAATCTCTTCTTCTACCAGTTGCTCCTTAACAATCTCATTTCCTAAAAGTGTTTCACTAACAGTCTCTTTTTCTACCAATTGTTTCTTAACAGTCTTATTTTTAGTTAGGCAATCCGTACGAAAAGCATCTGACATCTCAGCCATTGTATATCGTTGCAGCTTCGTCCCACACAACAGGTTGATGTTTCAGGTGTGACAGGCGGAGTTCTTTTTGTAAATACTATAATCACTATTCTTAATAGTGTCAAGGGTGTCTAGATTAATGCTTAATCCATAAACATCCATGAAATCCCTTCCCAGAATTGCATCACGTCTCATGGACTCATCAGCGACAATTATTAAATCAAAATGAATCTTTATTCCTTTCTTCATTATAAAGCACAACGTTTTTCCTTCTACATTAAGTTGGCTCTTATTTAAACCATAATATGGAGTGTTAACTTTATTAATGTGCGTTCCATAAGGGGCTTTGGATAGTTTTATAAAAGATATCGCGCTGCCTGAGTCTATGAGCGATTCTGCAATGATTGGTAAAAAAAAATTCGATAGATCTTACATAGTTGTTGTTGTCGCTAGCTCTCTTCCTCTGGGGGCATTGTCCTATGAAGTGCCCCATTTCTCCACAGGCGAAACAGGATCCGGGAGCCCGTTTTGGCTTGCGGCAATCCTTCGCGAAATGGCCCTTGGAGTTGCAGTTCCTGCAGCGCAGATCATTATTCCCAAAGGCCTCCATTGATGACTTCTTCGCTGCGTTGGCTTCATTTATCTGCGGGAGGCAGATGTTTGCAAAGGCTTGCTGCATTTGCTCCGGGTTGGCGAATCGTTGGATGCGAGCTTGATCCCTTAAATTTGCTGATGGCACTCCTTCGATGATTTGCTCTAAAAGCTCATATGTGTCCAGGTTGATGGGTTAGCCAACATCATTTTCTCCTCGAAGTACATGACAAAACGCTCGGTTTGCTGCCATTTACGTTGCTCGAACTTGCGACGATGCTCGGACTTAGAAGATGTTTGCCCGAAGGCCATAATCAGCTGCTCGCACAACCTCTCGAAAGGTTCCAGCATCCTAGTAGGGTTGGCATGCAACCAGCGCTGTGCCTTTC
>NW_024573203.1:0-44974 GCF_018153835.1 Drosophila eugracilis | reverse complement strand
GTGTACGTTGGTAAACTTTAACATTGCGTCCCATGATATTGAGGGAGCAGTTACATAGTTTATTGGGTCTAACTTATAAATTCTACGACAAATATTTTGAAAGTTTTCGAAGACATCGGTTTAAAATTAAAACGTCATTTCTAAGTAAAGCTTTAAAGTAATCCCTTTTAGTATTACAATTAACTGTATCCCAACCTTTCTGTGCAAAACTGTAATCTTTAACACTACAATTTTTCTCGCTAAAAGAGAATTATGAAACTATCAATGCTAGGGAAGCTGGGTTTCGTTAAACTTTTCAAAGCTATTCAAGTAATCATGAGGAAATACACCTTCCTACGTGCATTTGTCTGAATTTTTCTCCTTGTTGCGAGAATTTTAAAATCCCTATCTTCCATATAGCTTGATAATTTTTCCAAGCTAGAATTTAGAAACCTTCCGTAATCTATATACCTAATTTTATATATATTTAATGCATTAAGTTTTATAGTTTGTGTAAGAGCTATGTACAATTCTTTATTACAAGGAATGGGGTTTAAATCTCCTTCCAATGCAGTAATAAATAAATGTATATCATATCTTAGATAAATTATGAAAATCTACAGGAAAAAATGGAATCCTTAATTTATATTTACTTTCCCAGAAAATTGGTCGAAGTGTTTGTCCATGTCGCCATCGTTGATTACCTTTTCACAGGCACAGCAACTTCCTTCTTGATCAAAGTCATCGATTGGATCTGTACTTGGACTTTTTGCTGTGGCCCAATATTTAAAAAATAAACTCAAAGTCCTTTCTTTGAGATGTTTACAAAATTGCTTAATGCAATTTTCACCTGTAATTTTATAAAACTTAAATTATTTCAAATTTATTAACTTAATTTTTTTAATTTACCTTCATATGTCCATAACTCATTCAGAGTTGGATCATATTTGTGTACAATGTAGAAGGATACTGCACACGCTGAATGTTTTTGCACCTTTTTTGTTGCCGAAGTAGCCGGATTATTTAAGCAGATCTCATAGTTTTCAAGGACCGCCTCTATGTCTGCATATATATCTACTGGAGGTGATAGCTTCTTATGATATCCTTTGAAAGAAGTGGTCGTATTCGGTTCAGGATAGTATCACAAAAATATTTTCCTGCTTGCGATTTTGAATGTTGTTGGCTTATCACACATACATAAGAAATTATATCTTTTACTAGGATCAAAGTTATTTATGTACTTATAATTTGCTATGGAAATTCTCTGACTGCATTGAGTTAAGCCTCCTCTGACAGCTATTTTTAAAAAGTTATAAAAGTTATCCCCATATCTCATCAATTCTAAGTGTACGTTGGTAAACCTTAACATTGCATCCCATGATATTGAGGGAGCAGTGAAATAGTTTATATAAATTCTACGACAAATATTTCGAAAATTTTCGAAGACAGCGGCTAAAATTATTATATTTCGAAAATTTTCGAAGACAGCGGCTAAAATTAAAACGTCACTTTTTAAGTAAAGATTTAAGTAATCCCTTATGGTATTACAATTAAATGTATCCCAAAATTTTTTTCGTTAAACTTTTCAAAACTATTCAAATAGTCGTATGGAAAATATACCCTTCCTTGCATTTCTCTGAATTTTTCTCCCTGAAATTTTGTTGCTAGAATTTTAAAGTCCCTATCTTCCATATAGCTTGATCATTTTTCAAAGCTAGAATTTAGAAACCGTACTGAATCTATATACCTAATTTTGTATCTATTTATCGCATTTAGTTTAATTGTTTGTGTAAGGGCTATGTACAATTCTTTATTACATGGAATAAGGTTTAAATCTCCTTCTAATTCAGTAATAAATAAGTGTATATCATATATAGATAAATTATGAAAAACTACAGGAAAAAATGGATCACTTAATTTATATTTAGGCTTACAGTTCTTATGAATGGGACCTACGTATTTCCCAGAAAATTGGTCGAAGTGTTTGTCCAGGTCGCCATCGTTGATTACCTTTTCACAGGCACAGCAACTTCTTTCTTGGTCAAAGTCATCGATTCAATCATTACTGGGACTTTTTGCTGTGGCCCAATATATGTATAATAAATTCAAAGTGTTTTCTTTGAGAGTTTTACAAAATTGCTTAATGCAATCTTCACCTGTTATTTTATAAAATATTCATTATTTCAAATTTATTAAGTTGATATTTTTTAATTTACCTTCATAAGTCCATAACTCATTTAGAGTTGGGTCATATTTGTATGCAATGTAGAAAGATACTGCACACGCTGAATGTTTCTGCACCTTTGTTGTTGATAACGTAGCCGGGTTATTTAAGCAGATCTCATAGTTTTCTATGTCTGCATAAATAACCACCGGAGGTGATAACTTGTAATATCTTTTGAATGAAGTGGTCGTATTCGGTTCGAATAGTACGAAGCCACTTTTCCACATTCAAGCTTATTGGGTGTAGTATTCGTTGTCATATAAAACTGCAGGCAATTATCGCAAAAATATTTTGCCGAGGTCGATTTTTAATGATGTGAACCGCATAATCTTTTAATACACGTAATATAGGCATAGTGCATATTTTGAAGGTTATTAATTCCTAATATATTTACGTGGTTCGTTCGAAGCTCTTGAGTTCTAACAGTAGGGGTGTTGCAAAAGTAGCATTCTGAAAGCGCTTTGTTAGCTAGAAATGCTAAAATTGCCCACTTGAAACAAAAATACCTCAGCGTTTTGAATATTGATTATGGCATTTCTCGATTTTATGCTCTTCGGAGCTGGTATGAAACCGCTTGCAGGAATGCTTTCTAGTTTTACTATAGTAGCTTCAAAATGATCAAAGTTTTTGATAGCCCAACCAGAATCATTTTCCTGGAACTCACTGCTCGATGTCAATAGAGATTCCTGTTAAGTTTGCTGCTTGTCCCAGTGTGCTGGGAGCGGGGAGCGGAGAGCAACAGCTGATCGCTCTCGCATTTTGGGACGATGCGTGGGAGAACGAAAGCGGGAAGAGGGCAAAGTCAGTCGTCTTCGGTAAGCGCGAGAGCACGCACGTTGAATCTAACGCGGGTCGTCATTTACATATGTGTAAATTAATAAACGTGAATAAAATCTGTGAATTTATCTATTAGTGTTTTGCATTGCCCGGGAACCCCTCTTACAATGACCCTTTCTTAGCCAAATACAAGGGGACACAACTATACAGGGGGGGCCCTGCAATCGCAAAACATAATAGAAAATTCTTAATTTTGTGTAAATGAACGCCGTTAAATCGCAACTGCGTTAAGTTTGCAAGTCGGCTCTGCATATTGCGGAAAGTGTACCTTTCTGGCCGTTTTCTTCGCTTCTTTTGGGCTGGATTCGTGTGCATAACGGAACCGCAAATGCACCTAGACTACAGACCGGCGGCGCAAGACGACAGCTTTTTTAACTCTGGAGACGGTCGTTGATCTACATATACATAACTGAGTAAGTAGAAAAGTTGTGTGCGAAATAAAATTTACTGATTTTTTTTTCTATTAAATTATTATTTGGAGTGGTGAGTTGCGCGCGAAGTTCGGTTTTACAACATTGGTCAACATGAAAGCGGGATCGGATACATTCAAGCCTTGGACGGGAAATCGCAGCACTGGCTGGCACACTACGTAGCATCGAGGCTACCAAAGGAGATCCACAACGCTTGGGAGCACCATCAAGGAAGTTGTTCCACAGTTCCATCCATCTTAAAGTTACCGAGATTTCAGCTTTTCTAGAAAATTCGAAAATCGCCTTTAGAGCCTTGTGGGCGTAATGGTGGTTGCGACCGAATAGTATTACTACTAAAAGATGCGCTGGCATCTATAGATTATACATTCTGAATTTCAACTTTCTAGCTCTAATAGTTGCTGAGATTTCAGCGATTTATTTTTATTTTTTTTGCTATTTGTGGGCGTTTGAGTGGGCGTGGCAGGATGATGTAATAAATTTTAACTTTGTATCTCTTATAGTTCCTGAGATTTTAGCGTTCATACGGACAAACGGACAGAAGGACAGACGGACAGACCATCAGACAGACGGACATGGCTCAATCATCTCCGCTATTCATCCTGATCAAGTATATATATACTTTGTACGGTCGCAAACGCTTCCTTTTATCTGTTACTTACTTTTCAACGAATCTAGTATACCCTCTTACTCTACGAGTAACGGGTATAATTACTGTACGGTAAATTTCCCCTACCCAGGATCGACGACATTCTCGATCAACTAGGTAGAGCTAAATACTTTTCATGCCTTGACCTATGTCAGGATTTCATCAAGTAGAGCTAGAAGAAAGCTCAAGAAATATAACGTCATTTTCAACAAACAATGGATCATACCGCTTTACGCGACTGCCATTTGGTTTAAAAATAGCACCAAATTCATTTCAGAGAATGATGACAATAGCATTCTCGGGTCTAGAACCATCACAAGCATTCCTTTATATGGACGATCTAATCGTCATTGGATGTTCAGAGCAACATATGATCAAAAAACCCTAATCAATGTATTTGAACTCTGTAGAAAAAATAACCTCAAATTACATCCACAAAAATGTTCATTCTTTATGCACGAAGTGACATTTCTTGGTCACAAGTGCACAGATAAAGGAATACTTCCAGATGACAAAAAGTATGATGTCATCATGAATTATCCCGTACCACATGATGCGGACAGTGCTAGACGATTCGTTGAATTCTGCAACTATTATCGACATTTTATAAAAAACTTCGCCGATTATTCACGGCACATAACAAGATTATGTAAAAAGAATGTCCCATTTTTATGGACAGACGAATGCCAAAAAGCATTCCTGTATTTAAAAAAGAAACTTATGGAACCAACCCTGCTGCAATACCCCGATTTTAGCAAAAGAATTTTGCATAATCACTAATGCAAGTAAGCAAGCGTGTGGAGCAGTTTTAACCCAAAACTATAACGAACTCCAACTTCCAATTGCATACGCATCAAGAGCGTTCACAAAAGGTGAAAGCAATAAAGTACAACAAAACAGGAATTAGCAGCAATTCACTGAGCGATATTACATATTCGACCATATATATATGGCAAACATTTAACAATTAAAACGGATCACAGACCTTTAACATATTTGTTTTCCATGGTCAACCCAAGCTCAAAGTTGACACGTATGCGGTTAGAATTAGAAGAATATGACTTTACAGTTGAGTATCTAAAGGGTAAAGACAATTTTGTAGCAGACGCACTATCCAGGATAACAATATCCGAATTAAAAGACATACAAAATAAAATCGTGAAAGTCACTACCAGGTACCAAAGTTGACAGAATTTCTGCGCAGAAAATATAAAAGTAGAATTGCCAAGGCAATCTACAGAAAAAAGCTTCTCAGCCCAACGTATACAACGTCATTAACAATAACGAAGTACGTAAAGTAGTGACCTTGCATATAAAAGATATGCTATGTCTCTTTTAGACATGGTAAGAAAATTATAGCAAGAATAGATATTGGCGATATATGTATATACAAATGGAAATATTGATTTAGGTCAACTATTCGCAAGGCTTGAAAAAGAAGCCGGTATATTAAAAATAAACCAATTAAAAGTAGCACCGTGGGAAAATATCTTTGAAAAAATTTCAATCGATAATTTAAAAAATATGGGCTACTCAACCCGGTGACTATAATCCATACAAATAAAGAGAAAGAAGCTATACTGTCTACACTACATGATGATCCAATACAAGGAGGTCACACAAGCATTACAAAAACCTTGGAAAAGGTCAAAAGACATAATTACTGGAAAGGTATGACTAGTGATATAACACAGTACATCCAGAAATGTCAAAAATGCCAGAAATCAAAAATAGTAAAAGATAATAAGACCCCGTTAACCATAACTGAAACACCAGTAAAAGCTTTTGACAGAGTTATAGTGGATACAATTGGTCCATTACCAAAGTCAGAATATGCAGTCACACTTATATGTGACTTGACTTAATATTTAGTAGCTATACCAGTTGCAAACAAAAGTGCAACAACAATAGCAAAAGCAATATTTGAATCTTTTACTCTTAAGTACGGTCCAATGAAGACGTTCATTTCGGCTCTCTCCGGAGCCAAAAAGTAGTGCAATGTCGTTGACCGCAACCGAAGACGTCCGCTCTCTGTCGCCCCGACTCCTAACCCCAAGCAGCGTTGCCGTTACTCAGTCTTGGAGCTCACAATGCCCTTCCCCCCTCTCCCCGATCGATGCACTGCCGGCAGTTTGGGCAATCTCTTCTACGGTGTCATCGGTAACTACCGTTTCCGCAAATACAACAACAACTGTGTCTACGATGTCGTCGGCTCTCCAGCCAATTCTCTCATATCAAGCTGAACCAACAATAACCACAGCTATTGCCTTTACTTCAGTTACAAAGGCAAAAAAAACTACAACTAACCAAGACCAAAACAAAACTCAGCAAGCGGGTTCAGCCATACAGACCGGACTTGATCGGCACATTCATATCAAGCGTAAGCTCAGCCCGCAGAATAACGCCGTATGTAACAAGTCAAAAATAAACCGTGTCCAAACTGAAAATAAAATACCTGGCTCCTAGCAGTAAATGAACCAGAACGGGGTCAGGAGACCCAACCGAAACCTAAGCCCCCACCAATTTACATTACAAAATTGTTGCGCTGACTGGGGACGGAAACTTTCATGTTGTTCCGGTCTCAAAAGGGGATATCCATGACCCCAAGCTTCAGACCAAATCTGAAGAACATTACCGAGCTGTTTCCAAATACCTGGAGGAAGCTAGGAAAAGCTACTACACGTACCAACTTAAAAGCAGCAAGGGCTTGCAAGTGGTAATAAAAGGTATAGAGCCAGACGTAACCGCCAAGGAAGTTATCGATGCTCTTAAGGATAAAGGGTTCTCTGCAAAAAACGTTAGTAATATCGTGAACAGAAAAAAAGAGCCGCAACCACTCTTCAGGGTCGAGCTCGAGTCAGATAGCAAAGTCATGAAGAAAAATGAAGTGCATCCCATCTATAATCTGAAATACTTATTGCACCGAAGAATTACCGTGGAAGAGCCACATAAATGAAACGGACCAGTGCAATGCACAAATTGTCAGGAGTATGGACACACCAGGGCCTACTGTTCACTTCGAACAGTCTGTGTAGCTTGTGTAGACTTCCACAACTCGGCCAACTGCCCTGCCAACAAAGAAGACCCCAAAAAGAAAAAATGCGTCAACTGCCAAGGTAACCACACGGCAAACTACAGAGGGTGCCCGATCTACAAGGAGATAAAGGACCGAATGCGTAAAGTGACTGCAACGCGTCATCAGAATACCCTAAATGTGTACAATTACCCGCGTACGACGCCGGAAGTTTTCTCCGACACGGTTGCTAGATCCTCACTGGGTCAACTAAATACCCAGAAGGGCTGCTCATACGCCGATGCCCTTCGATCAGGGACGGAAAACCCACTCCAGCCCAATCTAGGAAACGCTCAACAGACCCAACTTCAGTCGCAAGGCACTCTGGAATCTATGATGATCACCATGTAACAAAGTATGATGGAATTCATGTCATTCATGAAAACGACCATGCAAACACTGGTTCATAACCAGAACATGGTGCTACAGCTACTTGTAGCTAAGCAGTCCAAATAACAGATGGCATATCTACGAATAACGATGTTGAACGCCAATGGCGTTTCACGGCACAACCATGAAGTAACACAGTTTCTGAATGATAATCATATCGAAATTATGCTACTGGCAGAGACGCACCTTACAAACAAATACAACTTCCAAGTTAGAGGAGTAGAGTAGAGAGTGTCTACCGCACAGATCATCCAGATGGTAAAGCCCACGGCGGAACCGTCATCCTAATCAGGGAACGCATCAGGCATCACTTTCGCCGAAGATTTGCAACTAATTATTTGCAAGCCACGTCTATTCAAGTGCAGTCAGGCAACGGACACCTTACCATAGCCGCTGTTTACTGCCCACCTCGTTTTACAGTATAGATCGAGTAACTAAAGAGTAATTACATAAAGATTATATATTTTTTAAAATTTACTTTATCCGAATTTATGCAGTTTTCAATAATGAAAGAGTTAGCTCAGTTAACAAAAGCGAGATCTGCCTTGAAGAGAAAGTTTGATGACCTTAAAACATGTAAAGAATCAAAGTGTTATAGAGTTGGAGGAAACATTTAAACCTATTACAGAACCTTTTACATTAACTTGTTAACGAAAATAAAAAGCAAACATTTTTAAAAACAAATTTAGGAGCCAAGGTTAAACGTGAATTATACGAAACTGAAAAGTTTCTATTTACAAACAAATGTTTTTGAAAAGGGAGAGAAAGGCGAAACATATAATGATGATGTGTACAAAGGGAGTGAGCCGAAAGCTATATCAATGCCTACAAAAGAAAATGAAATGAGGGAAGATATAAATATAGATAGACAGATAATAAAAATTATGATTTTAATATCAGTCATTTGAGTCGGGAAAATATATTGGGCAAGGCTTACGGACCTAAAAAAAGTTTAAAAATTAATAATAATAAGAATCATTTGTATTGTGGAATCAGTTGCGAGCTAACTCCTGGTCTGTACTCTCTTATATTTCATAAACACCCCCAAAATTATAATGATCATGATTTGAATAAATATAAAACAAGAGGAAACGCTATAGTCGGGTGCCGCGACTATAAGATACCCGTTACTGTTTTACAACATTTTAAAATATTATTTTGCTAGTGGAAATTCACAATGCGCCACCTATTGTCAGAGGATGTATGCTGAGTATGCTTATAGTGACGTCACTGCCCATGTAAGGCCTTAAAACTTAATTTCTTTATAAACAGCGACATAATGTTCCGATTTGAAAAATCTTTGGTAAATCGATAGATATTAACAAAAATAAGTTACACGAGGTCAAACGAAGGCATTCATAATAATATTATAGACGCCACAATTTTCCGCGGTTTGTGGGCGTCAGAGTGGGCGTGGCTCGGTGCAATTTCGTGGCAAGTTGCAGAGGCATCTCCTTAATACGTGTTCCTAAGTAAAATTGTGTAGATCTTATAGTTTTTGAGATTTTTGCATTTTTGGTTTTTCGGGTTTTGTGGGCGTTAGAGTGGGCGTGGCTTGATCGGAAAAAAACAATTCGCATTGGGAGCATTATAGAAACCTATATGCTTTATCCGAAATTTTTATGTTTTATAGTTACCGAGATATCAGCTTTTCTAGAAAATCCGAAAACCTTATTTTGAGCCGTGTGGGCGTATGGGTGGGTGTGGCCGGATAGTAGTATCACTATAAGATGCGTTGCCATCTAAAGATTATACTTTCTGAATTTCAACTTTCTAACTGCAATAGTTCCTGAGATTTCAGCAATTTTAGTTTTTTGCGATTTGTGGGCGTTAGAGTGGGCGTGGCAGGATGCTGTAATAAACTTGCGCTGTCCCGGGACCTCAAGAATCTTCATGCTTAATCTCAACGTTGAATCTCCTATAGTTCCTGACATCTCAGCGTTCATACGGACGGACGGACGGACGGACGGACGGACAGACAGACATGGCTCAATCGACTTCGCTATTGATCCTGATCAAGAATATATATACTTTATAGGGTCGCAAAAGCTTCCTTCTATCTGTTACATACTTTTCAACGAATCTAGTATACCCTTTTACTCTACGAGTAACGGGTATAAATATTATATTGGAAACAAATTTTAACAGATTAGGTTATTACGTGAATAATCGAATTGCGTATCATTGTTTCCCAACACTAACTAATTTCACCCCTAATAAAAGGCCACTTCTCACGCATGCATCTGATGTGTAAGCATCTTGTAAGAGCATGTTACGGCAAGCCAGCTCAGAGATGCTGAATATCGATTTTTGTCTGTCATGCGACCAAGGCTACTTATGTGGAAATCTTTCAAGTATTGTCAACATCCTTAAAAGCCGCATCGCTAAGGAGTAGGACAAATTTGTCGAACATAGAATCAACCTGAGCATCGAGGCTACCAAAAAAGACCCACAACGCTTGGGAGCAGCATCAAGGAAGTTGTTCCACAGTTCCATCCTACAGAGAGTTGGAGTCATTTTAAAACGATCGGCTGGTTGTAATGGATGCGATTGAGAACCGAGGCTCGTCGTTCGACTACGCTGCTGCCCCAGGATCTTCAGACCCTAGTGCGAGTGCACAGTGCACAGTGCGCTTGTTACCACTGCTGCGGCGACCATATCCTACGTATTTACTCAACGTTTTTGGCCTTAGACTGCTACCAGAGGAAGGACATAGTAAGCAGGGATAAATTATGCATCAATTGTCTAAGTAAGGCACATGCCCTTTCGCGCTGCACGAGTAAAAAAGGCTATCAAGTTTGTGGGCAGCGTCATCACACATTGTTTCATTTCCCTGTTTTGGCTCACAGCCAGTCGCCGAGCGGGGTGTCGCCGCATCATGTGACGCCGACTTCTAGTGCACCTGCAGACAGGGATAGCGTATCTCAACAGCGCAGGCAGCCAACGACAGACCAGAACACCGGCGCATCTTACGGATGCTATTCAGGAACGTTATCGGATCCGTCTTCGAGAAATGTCCTTCTCGCCACTGCTCGCATCACCGTGCGGAACCCGGTCAACGGACTGCACGCTGTTATAAACGCCCTGGTCGACCAAGGAACAGAGGCAACCATTGTCATGGAGCACGTGATACAGTCCTTGCATCTGAAGCGATCTGGCACCCGAACATCTATTTTTGGGATGGGTCTTGGGGGCGGTCGTCGGTGCAAATATACTGTCAATTTTGAAATCCGTAGTAATGTTAACCCTGACTTTTCAGAAGACGTCGATTCCGCGTATGTCTTCAATTTGGTTACTTCCTGTCTTCCTTGTCGCAGCTTCATGCTTTAGAGTTGGGACCATATACGAGGGCTCCCGCTGGCGGATCCGAACTTCTCACGATCGAAGCGAGTCGACCTCACCTTGAGTGTGGACCTGCTGGCGCGAATCATGTTGCCGGACACCAGGATCGGGCTGCCAGACGAGCCTATAGCTCAGAACACTCACCTTGGGTGGATCCTGTCTGGTTTGGTGGACGGAGTCAGAGATGCGGCTCAGGTACGCTGTCATCGGGTGCTCTTGGACACCGAGGCATTGCTCAAGCGTTTCTGCGAGGTGGAGGCCGTTCCGGACCGTTCTCTCACATCGGAGGTGGACCTCTGGTGCGAAGCCTTCTTTCAGAAGACACATTCGGCGATCGGATGGCCGTTACGTGGTACGGTTGCCCTTCAAAAATCGCACGTCACACTGAATTGGCGGAAATATCGTTTCGTTTTTGCAGCGGATATCCGGAAGATGTATCGTTGTATAGATGTTCATCCGGAAGACGCCCAATACCAGCAGATTTTATAACGGGCTGGGAGAAATACAGATGTCAATACATTAAATGAAATTAGAGATAATCAAGTAAACATAGAACAAGAATTATTTTATAAGTCAATTGAATTGAGAATGTTTAATTTTGATCAAGATTATGATAAATATAAGTAAAACAAAAATAAATTGTACAAAATATATAATATTTTATTAAAATTGTTAATATACACATCATAAAATTGTACATTTATACGTATGTAAATATATTTTTTAAATTTTATTATATATTATAAAAAGAAAAAAAGGAATAAAACCAAAATTAAAGTTAAATATTACATTGTGTTTTAATTTGGTATTTATACTATAAAAAGCCAAGCCAAAACTTTACCAACTCTTCGCTTTAAAATTTTTTCAACTAGAAATGTGTTCAGTCTTTTTGAGTTCTTTATAAAACCCACCCTGAATCGGAATATCTTTATTATCTTCAAGTAAGTATGTTTTGGGGAATGTATTATTGACTTTTCTAATTTTAAAGATTTCCGTTGTATAATTCAGTGTATACCCTTTTTCAAAAACACATGTTTATACTTGCTGTTACGAACTTGATCGCCATTTCGTAGTTTACTCTCAACATATATTTTTTTGTGATTATATAAGTCTTTTAATATTTGTGTAATATTAGTTGTGTTGGCACTGATTGGGCTTATTTTTATGGTTCTTTGTACCCTATTATTGTAATCAAATATCAAATTTTTGTAAATATCTATCCACTTATATTTCCCATTGAAACTAAACTCACGCCACATTGACTCTTTGAGTGTTCTATTAAAATGCTCGACAATTGATGCCTTAAGAGTGCTGAAAGTCGAATAACGATTTATATCATAACGTTTCATGAATTTTTTTAATTTTTTATTAAAAAACTCTTTTCCATCGTCTGTTTGTAAATTTTTTGGAGTACCGTGACCTGATTGTATTATTTTCTCCATTGCTTGGGAGAAATACATTGGCATTAATTGATTGTAATGCTTCAGCCGAAGCATATTTAGAAAACGTAGCAATTACATTTAATAGGTATCGATAACCCCAGTTACATGTTGAATAACCACATATTTCGACCAAATCTACTTGCCACAGGTCGTTTATTTCCTTCGTAATGACTCGTCTTCGTTGAAAATGTTTGCGAAACGGTCCGTGCAACTCGTTTACAATTGCCCGTTTAATCATATTCTTCGAATAGTTGTAAAGGCTACACCCTGTATTTCAATTGTTGTCTTTTTTGGTATCGCTGTCGGTTTTGGTACATACTTAAAAAAGAAAGAACTTTCTCAAATATTTGGTCAGTACTACCTGCTCTCTTGTTATAGACATCAATTTTATATTCAAGATTTTAAATTTTTGCCGGTCGATGATTTATACTTTCATTTACAAGTTTTCTTAGTTCTCTGCCCAACTTTCTGACACTTTCATATGTATATTGTTTTGTGGTCAAGTTGTTGTCATCTAAGGGCTTAATGGCGTTGTTGACTCTCCCTATCATTAGAAAAATGTCCAAACTTGTCAACAGACAAGATGATTATAAATAAAAATCGTTTTTGTGTTTAATATATATACTCGAATTAAACAATAATTCCCTCCTCTCGCAGTTCCTCCACTATTGAGAAAATCTCATTATTGTGATTGTTGTTACCCGCTGCTTTTGACGCTACTGAAATTTGTAACCGTTCGACTAGTTCATTCACATAATACAAATATAATAATTTGTCTTTGATTCCTCCAGAGTCATATAACCGAAACCAGTCCTTGTATGAAGTGGAGTTGTAGGATTTTCATTATCATTTATTATTTTTTTTAATAATTAGTGTACTTTAATGCACGTAAACCTTCAATTCGATTGAACATTTGTTTTTAAAATAATATTTTTATATATTTTTAAATCATGATCATTATAATTTTGGGGTTGTTTATGAAATATAAGAGAGTACAGACCAGGAGTTAGCTCGCAACTCATTCCACTAGACAAATGAATCTTATTATCATTAATTTTTAGTTCACTGTTCCCTAATGTTAATGCATTATCTAAACTTTTTTTAGGTCCGTAAGCCTTGTCCAATATATTTTCCCGAATCAAATGACTGATTAAAATCATAATTTTAATTATCTGTCTATCTATATTTATATCTTCCCTCATTTCATTTTCTTTTGTAGGCATTGATATAGCTTTCAACTCACTCCCTTTGTCCACATCATCATTATATGTTTCGCCTTTCTTTCCTTTTTTCAAAAACATTTGTTTGTAAATAGAAATCATTATACGAATCACTATCATTCATAGGTCGGTATTGAGATAAGTTTCGTTTTGTCTGTTTTTTTGTTGTTGTTTGGCAGTTGTTTTTTGTAAACTTTTACAACGTTTGTTGAATGTAAAGTCGAAACTTGGACTGTGAATTTTGAAGAAGGCAGTCCCGATTCTGATACGGATTCTGATATTCTAAGTGTAAGCCAATCAAAACGATGTGTTATTGACTCACTCCATTGACAAAGGAAAATAGAAATGAAAGTCATTAATGACCACAGTTGTATGTGTTCACGCCAAAGCGGCCCAATTCCAGTTCCTCCCGACCGGCCCTGGGGGCCTTAACAGCAGTGAGAGCAGTTCTTCGAGATCGCTCGCTTCTCGCTCTCTTGAATTGTTAAGGGTCTCCACTCCGCTCTAAGAGCGTGACTTGCAATTTATCCCTGTAAATCAGCCACTTGTTATATCTGCCCGGTGTCCAGCAGGAATCCGCCCCACTCCGTTTCAGTATGTATCAAAATGTTGAACTCTCTCGTAGTTATATTGTATTTGTTTTCTCAAATACTTGACAACTTCTATAGGTGGTTGTAGATTTCCGAAACTATCAAAATAATGTATATCATTTTTATTTTTGTTATATGCGACCCAATGTGTACCACTTGATTGTGAATCATCTAGGTTTACTATACCAATTTCTAGAATTCTTGGAGAGTGTGGAAGCAAATCCCTCATATATACTCCTCGAAAATTGGGTATGAATGTTGGGTAGATGACATATTAGTTTTTTCGCTTCTTAATACCATATCCCTAACTATATGGTTTTAGGTAGAATCCATAACCTGTTCTATACTACCGAGGGCACTTAGGCAAGTCAAAATAGGTACGATTGGTAAAAAACCACCAATTTTCGGTACATTTATTATTCTTGGTACTTTCACGTTTTTCTTTGAACCCATTGTCGATTGAACTGATTTTCGTACAATTTTAATTGCAGTCCCAATGGCTTTTGTTTTTTTAATGTTCTAGTAGCAGCGTTAATAACAGTCGACAGATTTGTCATCTTTACTTTTTTCCTCATCCCTCAATCCCTCTACATTTCTTTTTTGTTTCTGATATTCCCATTCCAAATTTTTTGTTTTCATAATGTTGGTCACCAAATATGCTGCTGCTTTTTCACCAAGAGTACTGTCTGGTGCTTTTAAACGTGACCAAGCTTTGTCAATTAATATAGAATCTGCAATGTGACGTTCTTGTAAATACTTTTTACCGGAATATGCTATGTCGTGTTCTTTGCCAGGCTCATCCAGTTTATTTATTAATTGATCACCTCGTTTCAAACGTTTTTCTAGCTGTGTACCCGGGCCTCAAAATTTATATACGGGTATATGAGCTTAAAACTTAAATGCTCTAATAAATCGTTTATAAACACGCTTCCCTATTATATTGATGTTTAATTAAAGATTTCTCATCGAATGAGGTTATAGCCTTTAAAAATGAGTTAATCAACGATGAAAACGAGAAAAAAGAAGGCCCACGACATAGTTCTCTCTTACCTAATACAATAAGAGCTCTTATTGTTGGACCTTCAAATTGTGGTGAAACCAGTTTGATAGAGAGTCCAAACGGATTGAAATTCGAAAATACTTACGTATTTTTTACGAGTTTATATCAACCTAAATATGAGTACTTGGAAAAATTAAGAAAACCTATTAAAGGAATGGGATATCATACTCTCTCTCAAAAAAATAGTTCTATTATGATATTTGATGATGTAGCTTGTAAAAAACAAGACAGCATAAGATCTTATTTTTGTGTGGGTCGTCATTGGAACTAGTGTAATAACAATTCCTACTGGATCCTTTGAACTAAATGATATAATGATATGAATCCTATTAAAAATAATTTGTAGTACAATATTCCCTAATGTTAATACATTATCTGAACTTTTTTTTTAGGTCCGTAAGCCTTATCCAATATATATTCCTGACTCAAATGGCTGATAATAAAATCATAATTTTCATTATCTATCTCATCTTCTATATTTATATCTTCCCTCATTTCATTTACTTCTGTAGGCATCTATATTGTCTATATTTGTCCTTATCCAACATATTTTCCCGACTCAAAGGACTGATATTAAAATAATAATTTTTATTATCTATCTCTATATTTATATCTTCCCTCATTTCATTTTCTTTTGTAAGCATTGATATAGCTTCCGGCTCACTCCCTTTGTCCACCTCATCATTATATGTTTCGTCTTCCATTCCTTTTTCAAAAACATTTGTTTGTGAAAAATAATCATTATTCGAATCACTATCATTCATAGATCGGTACTGAGATACATTTCTGTTTGTCTCTTATTCTCTCCCATTGGTTGTATAGAACAGGTCATCGACATCTGTCATGTCATTCTCATACTTTTTATTTTGGTGTAATTCACGATTAACCTTGGCTCCTACATTTGTTTTAAAAATGTCTGCTTTTTATTTTCGTTAACAAGTTCATGTAAAGGTTCTGTAATAGGTTTAAATGTTTCCTCCAACTCTATAACGCTTTGATTCCTTACATGTTTTAGGTCATCAAACTTTCCCTTCAAGGCAGATCTCGCTTTGGTTAACTGAGCTAACACATTAATTATTGTAACCTGCATAAATTTAGATAAAGTATATTTTAAAAATACGTAATCTTTATGTAATCACTCTTCAGTTACTCAATCTATACTGTTTACTGAAAACTACAGCATCTAATGTTTATATTACCCCCACCTCCATCCATCCAACCTATGAAATAAAAAAATATATTGTTTATATAGATTTTAAAATTGTATTTATTCTTATTTATTTTTATATTTTATTTACTTATTTCTACATATAAATTATCATTTCTTTTATAAATATTAAATTTCCCATCAACCATTTCCTCAATAAATTCCTCCCGAAGATGGGTATACCTCTCCGGGGTGTATAGTATGTACTCCTCCAACTCCAGAGCAGGGGACTTTCCAATATTCGTCCTTTTACACTCCGCCTTGAGGAGGGGGAATTTTACATTTTCAGGCATCCTGGCCTTTGATAAAATATATTTCTTAATACATCTATTGAATTCCTTAGTTACCGCCTCAAGTTTTAATCGTATTCCATTATTTTCATCATCAATTGATATGAACTGTGTTTCTGCGGCATCATCTTTTTCCTTGTTCTTGTCGTTGAAATCATAAACCAAACTTGTCGGATTAAGAGGTGTCTTCCTTTTATCCTCGTCAGTACGATTGAACTATGCTTCTGTAGTCACCTCGTTCTTATAGTTGTTGTTGTTCTCCATGTTTATTTTATTATTCAGTTGTGTTTTTGTTGTTTTCAGTTGTTTTTTTGTTGTTATTCGGTTGTTATTCAGATGTTTCTTGTTGTTATTCAGTTGTTATTCAGTTGTTTTTGTTGTTGTGAATTGATGTTTTTACACAACATGGGTGCGTGTGGCAAGATTATACATGCTTAATGACAGATTTCTAGATCGTATAATTCCTGAGATCTTAACCATTTACCCTATAATAAATGAGCCATGTCCGTCTGACTGTCCGTATGAACGCTGAGATCTCAGGTAGTATAAGAGATACAAAGTTGAGATTAAGCATGAAGATTCTTGAGATCCATACGCAGCGCAAACTATTCTGAAATCGAAGGAACTATTAGAGAAAGAAAGTTGAAATTATATTTTACTTTGGAAATATACAGTAGATTACGTGGCAGAAGGCTAAATCAGGATGGCCGAAGGTAAGAAGTCGTTAAGTTGGCAGCAACAGAAGAGAGAAGCATACTAGATTCGTTGAAAAGTATGTAACAGATAGATGGAAGCGTTTCCGGCCGTCCGTGCTGAGCACGAAGATTCTTGGGGTTAACGCCTAAAAATCGCGAAAAACTAAAATCGCTGAAATCTCAGGAACTATTAGAGATAGAAAGTTGTAATTTAGTAGGTATAATATTTGTATGCCCGATCCGGATATCCGGCCACACCCGTCTTACACCCTCCAAGCTTAAAAGATGGTGTTCGCATTTTCTAGAAAAGCTGATATCTTGAGAACTATAAGTGATAGATCAATCGCGTAGGTTTTTATAATGCCCCCAATGCGAATACATTTTGATCAAACTAACCCACCCTAACGCCCAAAAAAACCGAAAAACAAAAACGCGAAAATCTCGTATTTAAGAGATTCTACTGCAATTTGTCTCTAGTTTTCATCCGGCCATGCCATCTCTAACGTCCACAAACCGCGAAAAACTTTGGCGTCCATAATATTATAGCATATGTCTTCGTTTGACCATGTATAACATATTTTTGTCAATATCTATCGATTTACCAAAGATTTTTAAAATCGGAACTTTATTTCTCTATTTATTAAGAAATTTAGGTTATAAGGCTTTACAAGGACAGTGACTTCACCATCAGTTACTCAACATGCTTTTTTTGACAAAAGGTGGCGCTTTGTGAATTTCCACTAGCAAAATGAATATTTTAAAATTGTGTAAAACAGTAACGGGTATCTTATAATCGCGATATCGACTATAACGTTTCTCCTAGTTTCCGCACTTGTCATAACCGCACTGGTTATTTGGAGCTCAGACCTCAAGAATCTGCCTGTTTATCTGCTATAGATCCAGAGATCTCAGCGTTCATACGGACGGACATGAATATATATATTTTATAGGGTCAAAAACGCTTCCTTCTACCTGTTACATTCTTTTCAACGAATCTAATATACCTTCTTACAAGTAACGAGTGTACCCCATGAATGAAAATTGGAATTGGATATTGAGTAAACTCATTTCCACTGTAAGCATTTTAAGAACAGAATATTTGATTCCGAAGATATTCAAGCAAACATTGCAGAACCATTAATCTCATCTGAGACCTCTATTGTCAATAATCTATAAAAATCAATGAATATTTCATTTATATATATATTATTTATTTATATTCCGATTTCGCTATAATTTAGTTCCCCCAATTCCTCAAGCAGACGCTTCTCCATTAACTCGAGGGTCATAATGGTTGAGTCTTCAGTCCGCATCGCCCCCTTGACCTTCTGATGCAGGACCTCCATTTCTTGACAGGTCACCTCTGCTCGTCTCGGCAGCATTCTCACCTTGCTTGCAGCAGCAGTTCCAGTGGCTTCAGCTCCAGACTCCATTATGTAATTTAAGTGCACGGTTATTAAAACAAAAACAACCCCTTGGCTCAACATCCTCCCCCGTTGAAGGCTAGGCCTTCAACAGAGTTCTTGAGGGGCAGCAGACACATCCTTGATAACGCACTCCTTGTCGATCCAACAGTTATCTGCGGTAAGGCAACACGGTTCAATTTTGACAGAGCGATGGAACTTATAGGTGGACGAAAGACCGCTCTCGTAATCAAAATGCTGCTGCTGCCAGCTTCCAATTTCCACCTCATCGTTGCCATTATTGTTCCCTTATGCATCACGAATTTGCCCTCGGGATCGATCCCCTTGTTCTCCACGTTGCCTTTGGCACTGGTTGACACATAGTAGTCTCAGATGCTGCGATCTTCAGATTCGTCGACCACAGCACGCTTGAGACTCATGACGCCAGAGGAAGTGCAACTTGAAGGCGTAGCACACCAGCAATTGATGGGTAATCTCTTCGCGCAGTCGAATAAGCTCTTTCTCGAGCTGAGCAACCTCTTGGCAGTGACGCTCGAGCGCAACTCTTTGATGGACTTGTGCGTAGAGTTGGATATGCGTGCAGCGGCCTCTTCCAGACCACAGATTTTATCCTTGTACAGCGACTGGATAATTCGCATCTGCTCTTCATAATGGGAGCACAGCTTCTGTAGCGACTGCTTTAACTTGGCATCATACTCAAAGCTGAGGCGTCTGTCGATTTCGTTGTTCTCTGTCTAGCGGATGTGGCGGGACTCATTGATCTCCTAGTGAGTGAATCTGATCCTTGAATTACAGCTCCTCACGCAGGCTCTCAGTCAAAGCGCGATAGTGTCTCCTGCTCTAGAGCAGGAGGAACGATCCCTGGCCGTATCATCCAGAAGACAACGCGTCTCCAGCAGCTCAGCCTCGAACATAATCTTGATAATGGTCGTCTCGCTGGTGATCGTGACCCTTGTGGTCTGTAATTTGATGCTGATGGGGGAATCCTCTGTCTCCAAGTTCCGCACACGGTCAATATAGGTGGCATGACGATGACGATCGTTTGGTCGTTCAGGTTCTGCTGCACAACTTTCTCAGCCACGCGAGAGTGGCAGATGGAGCTCATGGGGCTGGAGACTGCTGATGAAGCGGCTACACGAGGTTTCCCTAGGGTGCAACCATCTCCAGAAACTACCTTTTCATTTAGACACTTCACTTCTCGTTCAAAGCGAACGGTGGTATTTTTGGTTTTTGCGTGTTCTCGAGCGATTTTATTATTAATTAAGAATTAGTATTTATTCCCGAACACCACGTTTTGGCTACAACGAGTAGCCAAGTAGCTGTAGCTAACATCAACTTCAATATTTAAGCTGTTTTCGATTCCGCGTCGTGCACTGCATTATTGTTTTTCGTTTGCGTAAAACATTTATTGCAAACGAATTACAACAATTGTGGGTCTGTATTCTAACATATTTTTACTTTACTTTGTGCTATTAGTAACGGAACTTATCCTGCTTACCTCTCTAACACATCACCTGCGGATCTCTTTTCTGCATCTCCCACCGTATTGTAGCTCTCGAAAACACACTCTCTCCCTCTCTCCCCGTCGCCCACACTGCTTACTGCTTTTCTACAACTCGAACTCTCTTATACCACCTTGTGGTCTCGCTTACAGTCTCTCGCTCACTCTTGCTCTTAACTGTTTCTCTCAAACTTCCTTTCTTCTTCCTAATAATATTTTTCTGGCACAGTGGTTTACATATTAGTAATTATTTTGCCAAATTGTCTGATATTATCTGTTGCCTTAAACAATGCATGAAAATTGTGTCGCGTGACCAAGTAAGCGTACACTGTTGGCTGTGTGATAACATTGCGCACTCCAAGTGTGCAGGGCTTAAGTCAGCCACCATTCCGGATGCTTTGGGCGCTCCGACTATGGCTTACATTACTTTTGTAAGAGATTTTGCAAGAAACTGGATCGGCAGATGCGGCAGACAAAAATTGGTTCGGTCAGGTATTGGTTGCTTTTCGCTAAAGTAACGACCTGCTTTCTGCGCTGGACACCCAGTTCAAAATGTTTAATTGTTGAATGACTCTCCTAAGCGCAAAAAAACGACCCGTTTGCCACCGGGTCCGTCCACCACTCCAATCGTGACGACACCGGTAACAGCCCATTATTTGGATCCCGAAAATATTGCTAAGGAGCGTAGGCACAGGTAGTAGGTCCGAGGTAGTTGGATTGGACCCTCCAGTGCCAAATTTTCTATAAGCTCAAAATAACTTACCTTCCCGGTTTACCGGCACCCACTGGTAGCGTGGGTAAACCACCCGCCCCGCGAAAGCCCTTGATTGGTATTCCTCTAGAGAAACATTCTCGTTTCCGAGGTGATAAATCTTCAAAATTTATCACAGTAAGAATTTCATTCTCTAGGTTACATTTGTATATCACTTGCTATTATATTCCGCCTAAGTCCGATTCCTTGACGTATGAACGGCACCTAGCAGCCATTCAGTCTGTCTTCTCAATGTTATCGGACATGGATCAGCTGTTGGTGTTAGGTGACTTCAACTTACCCCAGGTGGCAAGGTCTATAAATGATAACACCTTAGCTTTAACACCTATGTCATACCATGATTTTACTGCTGGTAACTGGCTCAAATTATTCATATAGGGAATTGTTCAGGTCGTCTGCTCGATCTGTGCTTCCTCTCCATATCCAGGGCTCCACCTCTCACACACCCTGAAGATCCCTATCATCCCACATTAGATCTTGTGATCGACTCTGGACTATGTACTAAGCCAGAGAACAATTACGGTAAGAAGATTTGATATTTTCGTAAAACCGATTTTAAAAAATTAATAATTTTATTTCAGAATTTGACTGGTCCGATTTTTACGCATGTACCTATATGTCGATTACATTAGATATATTTTATAGTACAAGTAACCTAATTTTTGATCGCTTTGTTCTGTTGCGGTATCCGCAACAAGGCAAGATCTAAAAAATAATCTACAAAATATCAAGTTAAGACTCTTTAAAAAATACTTGAGAACTGGTAGCAATAACTGTTATGTGCATTATATGGTGGCTCGGTCTAACTTTACCGTGCATAACACTTAGTATTATAAGAACTTTTTAGCTCGATAAGTTTGCTCTGGATCCCAAACAGTTCTATAGTTTCGTTAACAATAAGCGTAAATCTAAAACATTTTCGTCTTTGCTATCGTTTGGAAAATCTAGTGCAAGCACGGATCAGGAATTTGCCGATTTTTTTTCTCAGTTTTTTCAAGCAACCGCGCCTTATGATATCCCCCGTCTTATCTTATTTCCCGACCCTTGTCGGAAATGTGGAATTATAAAGGATCTCCAGAATGTGAACCCGATCTTTTCGCCAGGTCCAGACAGAACTTAGGAACTGCTCTTCTACCCTTTTAAAATGATTTAACCTTTCCTTAGAAACGTCCACGTTTCCCGCTATCAGGAAAGAGTCCTTTATTATTCCCCTTTACAAGAAGGAAAAAAAATCGGATGCCTTCATGTTATCCGTTCTCCTGCGTTGAATTCGCAGTTACCTCACTGTTCTACCAGCAACTATTTGTTTTTAAAAATTCAGTGTGTGCTTTAGTCTACGCTTCTTCCGGGGTCCCTTAGGGAAGCCATCTTGGTCCTTTACTTTCTAAATTTTTCATTATTAATATTATTTTTGTTGTTAATGACTGCCTAGTACTTATGTATGCAGACGATGTGAAACTCTGTCTGCAATATACCGATGCCTCCTACCAGGTGAAACTGACCTTAAAAATTTTCAAAACTGGTCCACTGCAAACTTATTAAATCTTAATGGATCTAAGTACAAAGCAATGAGTTTCTGTCTCCTAAGACCTAAAGCTGCCACTTATACTCTGCATGGTGTAGCTCTGGAAAGGAATAATGCAGTTGAAGATCTTGGCATCTTTCTCGATGCAAAATTTCAGTTTTCAGACCATATTTTCTGTGTGGTCAATAAAGCTAGAATAGTGCTTGGTTTTATTAAAAGGTGGTCAAAGGAATTTAACGACCCCTATGTTACTAAAACACTTTTAATTTTTTTAGTTCGTCCAATTCTGGAATTTGGATCATGTATCTGGGACACCTAGTATGGGGTTCACCAGTGTCTTATTGAATCCATCCAAAAGAACTTTTTAGTCTTTGCTCTCCGTGGTCTCAACTGGGATACAAATTTACACCTTTCTTCTCATTGCTATAAAATTAATTAATTACTAAAAAATAAGTAAACCGTGGCAGTTAAATTTCCAAATTTCATTGCGAGATAAAATCAAAACTAAATATAAACCGCAACAAAACCACGCCGAAACATAATAGAAACTGCTGAAACCGCCGCTGTTCATCCGTCTTTATCTTTGGCTGCTTTGCCCAACATATATGTTTTATATATAATTATTGTATACCTTGAAATATTTTGTATAATCATTGAAAGGTAGTTCTACGGCTATGATCCATTCTGTCTGTCCATGGCCACTTTACAGAAAAATGTATAAAGTTGAGATATGGCTTGAATGAAATTGCGAAATGACCATGGGTGTTAGCTGCCAGCCTCCGAATTAATTATAGATAGTGTTTTTCTTTATTACTTCCTAAAATTTTTTTCGCACTTACATGGGTTGTGCTCAGACCTAAGTAGTGTGTTTCCGCTTGTTCTGGCACAGGTTTATGGGCTATTATCCTGTCACATAAGTGATTAAAAGATGGTTTCCCCCACCCCGAAACCCATTATCCGTCGTCTCCTGTGATTAGGATTTCCCCTCACCGCCCCGCAGGTCCTTTTAGTCAGTATGGCACAGAAATGTGTGCGTGTGTATGGTTGAGTGGGAACCCCAGATGTGTCAGATACTTATCACGATATGGAGTACCGATATACGTTCATGGACGCACCATAATCAAATTGTCAAGTGCATAGTCAGTATAAGTCAATGTTTCAAGTTGTTTTTTTAAATTTCAGATTTTTTATATTTCAGTACTTTAAAACAAAGGTACACAGACGAAATAGTTTACATTGCAGTCGTCGTTTCTTAACGCTCGCATATCTGACCGTAATAAAAATGTCAATACATATGCATACAGTTATTTTGTAAGCATTGACCAACTCTATTAACTGAAGGAGGAAAGGGATACAAGGAGTGTATCGTTGCAGTAATTGTTTCTGAGAACATGTTTCTAAGACATTTCTATTTATATTTTAAACTGTTTGTTATAACTGACTTTCAATATAGTTGAAAAACTGAATTGGATTGTTGGGAGGTCTAGGAGTATAACATATCTGTATGCCCTTTAAGTATAAAAAGGAGAGCAGTCAAATTGTTCAGCATCAGTTCGTCAGGAGCACCAAAATCACTATGAGCGTAATATCTGTGGAATTCGTCGATTCAATTCAGTCTTTGGAATTGTGGACGGACATCGGAATTTTAGAAAAATGTGTTTACAAATTTATTTATTAGACCCAGTCAGTTTTTTACTACACTACGTATCTCTTAAGCAGCAATGTTAAAGACCACAATATTAAACTAGAGTTATTAGTAGATATCGATATGTATAGATTTATTCAAAATAGCATTCGAGGGGGCTTAGTACAATGTTGCCATAGATATGCAAAGGCAAATAACAAATACTTAACAGATTTTGATCCAACAAAGGAATCATCCTTTTTAATTTATATGGCTGGGCAATGTCACAACCTTTTCCATATAAAGGGTTTGAATAGTTTTCCACCAATGACTTAAAAAATGTTGATATACATTACATATCTATTGATAGTGGGTATGGACATTTTTTGGAAGTAGACCTAATTTACTCCTATCGCCTTCATGATACACATAATGATCTTCCGTTTTGTCCGTCAAATAGTTTTGCATCTAAAGAGGATAAAGTTAAAAAATTAATAGCTGACCTCGGGAACAAAAAAATTATGTAATCCATTATAGAAATTTGCAGCAATTTTTTTTTATTATAGCTTTGCTTTTATTTATTGAATCTACTCTTAATTTTGAGACTAACAATAAGTTGACGAATCTTAACATTAAAGTTTAACTAACATTATACTAAGACTGCATTTTGGATACGCGTCCCTCAGGTCGGTCGTTGGGTGGGTAGGTCATTGCGACGAAGGCGAGATTGGTTGCTCAACCTTGTTAGACCTCTCGGCAGGTGGTTAGGGTGCACCGATAGCTTGGTGAAGTACTTTACCTGTTGTTCTGCGATCACTTCTTTGACTGGTAGAATGTTTAAGTCGCGGTGTATGTTTTCGTTGCGAACGTACCACGGTGCCCCGGTGATTGTTCTCAGGATTTTCGACTGAACTCTCTGAACAATGTCAATGTTGCTATTGCTGGCGTTCCATCATAACTGGGAGCCGCACATCCATATAGGTTTTAGTACCAAGTTGTACAGCATGATTTTATATTCAAGGCTAAGAGGTGACCGGGCGTTGATAAGCCAATGAAGGCTCTTGGCTTTAGGTGTGTTCTTTTGGCTTCAATGTACCGGCGCCATGTGAGTCTTCTGTCGAGATGTACTCCTAGGTAGTTACTTCGTGTGCTTGTGGGAGTACAGCATGATTTTATATTCAAGGCTAAGAGGTGACCGGGCGTTGATAAGCCAATGAAGGCTGCTGGCTTTTAACTTTAAGTGTTTTCTTTTGGCTTCAATGTGCCGGCGCCATGTGAGTCTTCTGTCGAGATGTACTTCTAGGTAAGTTACTTCGTTTGCTTGTGGGAGTAAAGTGTTGTTTAACGTAATCGTTGGGCAGTTTTGCCTGTTCAGAGTGAATGTAACGTGTTTGCATTTTAGTTCGTTCACTTTAATTCGCCAATCTGATAGCCATTTTTCAACATCGACCATATGACGAGCTAGCTGCGCAGTTGCTTGAATCGGGCATTTAGAACGGCTAAGAATAGCTGTGTCATCGGCAAACGTAGATGTTGTTAGACGTGTGCTTGTCGGGATGTCTGCTGTGTAGAGGACATATAGTGTTGGCCCTAGCACGCTACCTTGAGGAACTCCAGCTCCAACAGTGTAATCATCAGATATAGCAGTGTTGCACCTCACAACAAATTTTCTGGCGTGAAGGTAAGACTCTAAAATCTTGTGGGTGCTGTAGGGGAGCATTGTCTTGATCTTGTACATTAGACCTTCTAGCCAGACTCTATCAAATGCTTGAGAGACATCTAAAAATATGGCAGTACAGTATTCTCGTTTTTCGAAAGCGTTTTGAATTTCTGATGTTATCCGGTTGACCTGCTCAATTGTTCCATGCTTTTCACGAAACCCAAATTGGTGTGACGGGATTCCTTCCTGGATTCTCAAAGAGTTTAGATAGGAAAGAGAGTAGGCTTATGGGTCTATGTGACGTGGGGATAGTGTGGTCTTTCCCCGGCTTTGCTTTTTCTATCTCATTGAAAAGTGGCCAAGTTGTGCGATGGCATTAAAGAGTTGGGTGAGAGTGCAAACGACGCAGTATGGGAGCTCAATGATCATTTTGGGAGTTATGAGGTCGCAGGTTTACGATTTCGTTTGGGCGAAACTCAATTGGCTCATGTTGAGGCTGGGGCTCATATGATAGAGTCGGCAAAGTAAACGCATTAGTGGCAGGATTTGGTTGGAAGACATTTTTAAGGTGGTTGGCAAACGTGCTGGCTCGGTCTGCGTCACTTTCGGTGAGCTCAGAGTTGGGTGAGCTCTCCATAGTGAGTGTTTTGTGCAATTAGTTGACAATTGCTCAATGTAGCGGCGGTGGACATATGTTTATTCTTGCTGTAGAGCTTGAGCAAGTTGACTGAGGCATGTTTTAAGCTTTGCTTAGCAGATGGCGATCAGTGAAATTGCCATGCTCGACGTAAGCGTCGCTTTTCGAGGACGAGCTGTTCGATTTGTAGATTTGACTTCTTTTGATTGCATTGTGTGTTTAATGTATGAGGTGTTGAAACTCGAGCTACAGAGACGAGTACAGATTCCAGTGAATTAACAAAACTGTCTACGTTGGCTTCATCGCTGAGGTGAGGACTTAGCTCAATGTGTGAGCTAATATACTTCCTGTACTTAACCCAATTGGTTTTATGTGAGGTCAGTTTTAATGGTTGATTCCATATTCCTGGATGTCGGAGTAGAGTAAAAAGGACAGGCGAGAGATCATATGAAAGATCCGAAAGGCATTCGGCGCTTATCATGTTTTTAGGAATGTTTTTGGTAATCGCAAAGTCTATTAAATCGTGAAGTTTCTTTGGGTCTGCCGGCCAGTATGTTGGTGTGCCAGAAGAAACATAGTCGAGCTTGTTCTTGGCTTTGATAATTGCATTATAGGGCTGCTTTCCTTTTGGAGTCACGAGACGAGATCCCCAGTGTGTGTGCTTGGAATTGTAGTCTCCTGCTGCTATGAAGTGGTCTCCGAGTGAGTTGAAAAACTGCATAAACTCATCTTCAGCTATGGTGAAGCGTGGGGGTTAGTATACGGCGGCTAGCATTAATTGCTTGCCAGTATTTAGGTGTATATTTATGGATGTGGCCTGTAGGTAGTTTTTAGCAAATTTCGTATGACAATGGTGATTAATACGGCTCCTGATTAAAATTCCAGTCCCGCCGTGAGCTTTACCATCTGGATGGTTTGTTCCATAGAATGAATATCGTATTTGAAAAGTGTATCTGTTTGTAAGATGTGTTTCTGAAAACAGCATTACGTCGATTTGATTGTCTAATAATAATTGCGCTAACTCGAGCTTATGCTGCGAAACGCCGTTAGCGTTCCACGTAGATATTCGTAGGGAAGTCATTATTTGGATTATTGTGAAACCAGCATTTGTATTAATAGATTTTGGTTTCGCATCAGATCTTGCATTGTTGTACGCATAAACGACATAAACTCCGTAAGGCTTTGTTGTAGACTGCATATCATTGCTTCAAAGTTACTTTTTGGCTGCTCTGGCGGTTGATGCTGCTGAGCCGTGTTCGGTTCTTGGTACGCTGATTGCAGCAATGAGCTTTTTGAGGCTGGGGTAGACAGTCCTGATTTTAAGGCACTTGCGTATGTAATATTTTTGGCAGAGTTTATGGGTCCTAGTGAGGATCTGGCTGCAGTCGAGAAGAGGACTTCAGGGTTTGACTTGGAGGCTATCAACTGTTTATTTTGGGTGCAGGCAGTAATTCCCCTCTGGTGGACTCGACTTTTCAGCTCCTTATAAACTGGGCAACCTCTATATTTAGCAATGTGATTTCCACCGCAGTTGCCGCACTTTTTTGAGTTGTGGTCATCTTTGCTCGCTGGGCAGTGTGCAGAGTCATGAAGCTCACCACAAACTACACACACCGGGCGCAGTTTACAGTAAGACCTTGTGTGACCAAATTCATGGCAGTTCGCACATTGTACCGGGACATTGCGTTTGTGCGGCTCCTCAACCGTAATTCTGCGGTGCAGCAGGAACTGAAGATTGTATAAAGGGTGCACTTCGTATTTCTTTAGGGGCTTAATTTCTGGTTCGAGCTCAACCTTAAAGAGTGGCTGCGGCTTTCTATCCCTGTTAAATTTGCAGCAATGTATACAAAATGGGCTAGTATTGAAAAAGATTCATAGAGGAGTTCGCTTATTACAAAAACCTTGGCTAAAGACTTATATTGACTTAAATACTTTACATAGACAGAATGCCAAGAATGAATTTGAAAAAGATTTTTTTAAATTAATGAACATGACCTGATTTAAAGATTTTCTTCATTGCTTGGGATACATCATTGTTAATTTTTTATTTTTGTAAGTCGACGATTATACATACTTTGACTTACAAGTTTCCTTAGGTCTTTCCCCAACTTTATGACACACTCATCTGTATATTGTTTTGTGGTCAAGTCATTATCATCTAAAGGCCTAATAGCGTTTGTGAAAAGAAATCGTTATTCGAATCACTATCATTCATAGATCGGTATTGAGACAAGTTTCGTTTTGTCTGATGTTGTCTCCCATTGGTTGTATAGTTCAGATCATCGTCATCTGTCATATCATTCTCATACTTTTCATTTTTGTATAATTCACGTTTAACCTTGGCTCCTACATTTGTTTTTAAAAATATCTGCTTTTTATTTTTGTTACCAAGTTTATGTAAAGGTTCTTAATAGGTTTAAATGTTTCCTCCAACTCTATAACACTTTGATTCTTTACATGTTTTAGGTCATCAAACTTTCTCCTCAAGTCCTCAATAACTATTATCTTTTCAAGAACTTTATCAAATATTTGATCAGTACTATCTGCTCTCTTCTTATAGACCTCTATTTTATTTTCAAGATTTGAAATTTTTGTAAGTCGACGATTAATACTTTGACTTACAAGTTTTCTTGGGTCTTCCCCCAACTTTCTGACCCACTCATCAAACTTTCTCCTCAAGTCCTCAATAACTATTATCTCTTCAAATTTCGCGAATTTCAAATTTTTCGATTATCGATTTTTTTGTTTTGTTATATTGGTACACTCTTCCCTAACATCTGTACCAAGTTTCAATGGAACATCCTCTTTTGTTTGGTTGTGAGAGGCGTAAAGTTACAAGTTATTTTGCGAGCTCGGCGATTTTTTGCTATCGAAAAATATGGATCAAAGGATTTGGATTTTTTGGCCAAAAACAACACCACAATAATGCCTCAGCCACCATATTCACCGGATTTGGCCCCATGTGACTTTTTCTTGTTCCCAAAACTGAAGATAATCGAAAAATTACTTTTTGAACACACCTCGTATAACTTCTAAAAGGTTTCGATAATCGAAAAATTTGAAATTCGCGAAATTTGAAGAGTCACCTTACTTTTTGAACACACCTCGTATACTCTCATTAAACAATAATTCCCTCCTCTCCCAGTTCCTCTACAATTGAGAAAATCTCATTATTGTGATTGTTGTAATTTGGTTTCGATTCCTCCAGAGTCACATAACCGAAACCAGTTTTCGTACGTTTATTATTTTTTTAATAACTTTAGTATATTTAAATGCGCGGGAACTTTTAATTCGATTATTCACGTAATAACCTAATCTGTTAAAATTTGTTTCCAATATAATATTTATACCCGTTACTCGTAGAGTAAAAGGGTATACTAGATTCGTTGAAAAGTATGTAACAGATAGAAGGAAGCTTTTGCGACCCTATAAAGTATATATATTCTTGATCAGGATCAATAGCGAAGTCGATTGAGCCATGTCTGTCTGTCCGTCCGTCCGTCCGTCCGTCCGTCCGTATGAACGCTGAGATCTCAGGAACTATAGGAGATTCAACGTTGAGATTAAGCATGAAGATTCTTGAGGTCCCGGGACAGCGCAAGTTTATTACAGCATCCTGCCACGCCCACTCTAACGCCCACAAATCGCAAAAAACTAAAATTGCTGAAATCTCAGGAACTATTGCAGTTAGAAAGTTGAAATTCAAAAAGTATAATCTTTAGATGGCAACGCATCTTATAGTGATACTACTATCCGGCCACACCCACCCATACGCCCGGCTCAAAATAAGGTTTTCGGATTTTCTAGAAAAGCTGATATCTCGGTAACTATAAAACATAAAAATTTCGGATAAAGCATATAGGTTTCTATAATGCTCCCAATGCGAATTGTTTTTTTCCGATCAAGCCACGCCCACTCTAACGCCCACAAAACCCGAAAAACCAAAAATGCAAAAATCTCAAAAACTATAAGATCTACACAATTTTACTTAGGAACACGTATTAAGGAGATGCCTCTGCAACTTGCCACGAAATTGCACCGAGCCACGCCCACTCTGACGCCCACAAACCGCGGAAAATTGTGGCGTCTATAATATTATTATGAATGCCTTCGTTTGACCTCGTGTAACTTATTTTTGTTAATATCTATCGATTTACCAAAGATTTTTCAAATCGGAACATTATGTCGCTGTTTATAAAGAAATTAAGTTTTAAGGCCTTACATGGGCAGTGACGTCACTATAAGCATACTCAACATACATCCTCTGACAATAGGTGGCGCATTGTGAATTTCCACTAGCAAAATAATATTTTAAAATTTTGTAAAACAGTAACGGGTATCTTATAGTCGCGGCACCCGACTATAGCGTTTCCTCTTGTTTTATATTTTTTCAAATCATGATCATTATAATTTTGGGGGTGTTTATGAAATATAAGAGAGTACAGACCAGGAGTTAGCTCGCAACTGATTCCACAATACAAATGATTCTTATTATCATTAATTTTTAAACTTTTTTTAGGTCCGTAAGCCTTGCCCAATATATTTTCCCGACTCAAATGACTGATATTAAAATCATAATTTTTATTATCTGTCTATCTATATTTATATCTTCCCTCATTTCATTTTCTTTTGTAGGCATTGATATAGCTTTCGGCTCACTCCCTTTGTCCACATCATCATTATATGTTTCGCCTTTCTCTCCCTTTTCAAAAACATTTGTTTGTAAATAGAAATCATTATACGAATCACTATCATTCATAGATCGGTATTGAGATAAGTTTCGTTTTGTCTGATGTTGTCTCGATTGGTTGTACAGTACAAATCATCGTCTTCTGTCATATCATTCTCATACTTTTCATTTTCGTATAATTCACGTTTAACCTTGGCTCCTAAATTTGTTTTTAAAAATGATTGCTTTTTATTTTCGTTAACAAGTTCATGTAAAAGGTTCTGTAATAGGTTTAAATGTTTTCTCCAACTCTATAACACTTTGATTCTTTACATGTTTTAAGGTCATCAAATTTTCTTTTCAAGGCAGATCTCGCTTTTGTTAACTGAGCTAACTCTTTCATTATTGAAACCTGCATAAATTCGGATAAAGTAAATTTTAAAAAATATATAATCTTTATGTAATTACTCTTTAGTTACTCGATCTATACTGTTTACTGGAAACTATATCTTCTTATATTTATATCCGCCTTACTGATTTCTAAATATAAATTATCATAATTATTATGAATATTAAATTTCCCACCAACCATTTCCTCAATACATACTCCCCTCCCTCCCGAAGATGGGTATACCTCTCCGGGGTGTGTAGGATGTACTCCTTCAAAACAAGAGAATTTCCAATATTCGTCCTATTACTCTCCGCCTTGAGGATGGGGAATTTTTTCTTTTCAGGCATCCTTTGATAAAATAGATTTCTTAATACATCTATTGAATTCTTGAGTTACCGTCTCAAACTTTAATCTTTTGCATTATTTTCATCATCAATTGGTAAAAACTCTGTTTCTGCGGCATCATCTTTTTCCTCGTTCTTGTCGTTGAAATCATAAACCAAACTTGTCGGATTAACAGGTGTCTTCCTATTATCTTTGTTCTTATAGTTCTTGTTCTCCATGTTCATCTTATTATAATATATATTGCTTTTTGTTGTTAATCAGTTGTTTTTGTTGCTAATCTGTTATTTTTTGTTGTTAATCAGTTGTTTTTTGTGTTCATCCTATTATAATATATATTGCTTTTTGTTGTTAATCAGTTGTTTTTTGTTGCTAATCTGTCATTTTTTGTTGTTAATCAGTTGTTTTTTGTTGCTTAGCAGTTGCTTTTTTGTTGGTTAGCACTAATTTTTTGTTGTTTAGCAGTTTTTATTTTGTTCTTGTTTAGCAGTTGTTTTTTTTGTTGTTTTGTACTTGTTTTTTTGTTGTTTGGCAGTTGTTTTTTGTAAACATTGTAAAGTCGAAACTTGGACTGTCAATTATGAAGAAGGCCGTCCCCGATTCTGATACCATCCAGAAGTACCCTTCCCTCCCCCTCCTAAGTGTAAGCCAATCAAAACAACGTGTTATTGACTCCATTGACAAAGGAAAATAGAAATGAAAGTCATTAGTGACCACAGTTGTATGTGTTCACGCCAAAGCGGCCCAATTCCAGTTTCCCTGCCGACCGGCCCTGGAGCCTTAACAGCAGTGAGAGCAGTTCTTCGAGATCGCTCGCTTCTCGCTCTCGTGACTTGTAATTTCCCCCTGTATCTGTAAGTTCTGGTTCTAATCGGGCAGTTATACCAACTAGTTCTAATTTACTAGCTATACCAACTATTCTAATCTACCATTTGTACGAAGACGGTCGACGATCGTGAATGAAAAGTGAATTGTGCAAAATCAGCCACTTGTTATATCTGCCCGGTGTCCAGCAGGAATCCGCCCCACTTCGTTTCAGTATGTATCAAAATGTTGAACTCTCTCGTAGTTATATTGTATTTGTTTTCTCAAATACTTGACAACTTCTATAGGTGGTTGTAGATTTCCGAAACTATCAAAATAATGTATATCATTTTTATTTTTGTTATATGCGACCCAATGTGTACCACTTGATTGTGAATCATCTAGGTTTACTATACCAATTTCTAGAATTCTTGGAGAGTGTGGAAGCAAATCCCTCATATATACTCCTCGAAAATTGGGTATGAATGTTGGGTAGATGACATATTAGTTTTTTCGCTTCTTAATACCATATCCCTTACTATATGGTTTTAGGTAGAATCCATAACCTGTTCTATACTACCGAGGGCACTTAGGCAAGTCAAAATAGGTACGATTGGTAAAAAACCACCAATTTTCGGTACATTAATTATTCTTGGTACTTTCACGTTTTTCTTTGAACCCATTGTCGATTGAACTGATTTTCGTACAATTTTAATTGCAGTCCCAATGGCTTTTGTTTTTTTAATGTTCTAGTAGCAGCGTTAATAACAGTCGACAGATTTGTCATCTTTACGTTTTTCCTCATCCCTCAATCCCTCTACATTTCTTTTTTGTTTCTGATATTCCCATTCCAAATTTTTTGTTTTCATAATGTTGGTCACCAAATATGCTGCTGCTTTTTCACCAAGAGTACTGTCTGGTGCTTTTAAACGTGACCAAGCTTTGTCAATTAATATAGAATCTGCAATGTGACGTTCTTGCAAATACTTTTTATCGGAATATGCTATGTCGTGTTCTTTGCCAGGCTCATCCAGTTTATTTATTAATTGATCACCTCGTTTCAAACGTTTTTCTAGCTGTGTACCCGGGCCTCAAAATTTATATACGGGTATATGAGCTTAAAACTTAAATATTCTAATAAATCGTTTATAAAAACGCTTCCCTATTATATTGATGTTTAATCAAAGATTTCTCATCGAATGAGGTTATAGCCTTTAAAAATGAGTTAATCAACGATGAAAACCAAAAAAAAGAAGAACGCCCACGACATAGTTCTTTCTTACCTAATACAATAAGAGCTCTTATTGTTGGACCTTCAAATTGTGGTGAAACCAGTTTGATAGAGAGTCCAAACGGATTGAAATTCGAAAATATTTACGTATTTTTTACGAGTTTATATCAACCTAAATATGAGTACTTGGAAAAATTAATAAAACCTATTAAAGGAATGGGATATCACACTTTCTCTCATAACGATGGTGTATTAGACCCCAGTGAAGCAAAAAATAGTTCTATTATGATATTTGATGATGTAGCTTGTAAAAAACAAGACAGCATAAGATCTTATTTTTGTATGGGTCGTCATTGGAACTAGTGTAATAACAATTCCTACTGGATCCTATGAACTAAATGATATGACTGATTATATTTATAAAAAACTTAAAGATTACGGTATTGAAAAGAGCCAAACTCAACAAAAACATATTCGTTTGGAAAGTAACATAATAAGTGGTATGTAAACAATACACCTAATCATACGTTTCATGAACTCGGTATTAATGTTCCTCCTGGCTATAAAATGAATGTGACACCACATAATTTTATTTACTCACCAATCAACTGTGATGAAATAAGCAGACTCTCCATACGCATCGTAGATCAACACAGAGTTTTGGTAAATTATAGAACTTGATTGATAGAACTTGATTTGTCGGTATGACAACTACTCTTAAAATTTTGTATCACTTGATAACCTTCAAAATCAAAATCTATCAAGTTCTGGATGGAGTGGCGCAGATGATTATCGACATTAATAAGAATCAGTTTGCTCACCTATATAAAGATTTCAAGATTCAATCTAGTTACTACAATCGTGAGTCACAACTATTTTTAACACCATCGGAATTTAAAACAAGAGGAACCGCTATAGTCGAGTAAAATATTCATTTTGCTATTGGAAATTCACAAGGCGCCACCTATTGTCAGAGAAAGCATGTTGAGTAACTGATAGTGACGTCACTGCCCATGTGAGGCCTTATAACCTTAATTTCTTCATAAATAGCGAAATAATGTTTCGATGTAAAAAATCTTTTGCAAATCGATAGATATTAACAGAAATAAGTTATACAAGGTCAAACGAAGGCATTCATAATAATATTATAGACGCCACAGTTTTTTGGGCGTTAGAGTAGGTGAGGCAGGATGAAAACTAGTGGCAAATTGCAGTGGCAACTCTTAAATACGTATTTTTAAGAACAACTTCGTAGCTCTTATAGTGTCCGAGAGTCTTGCATTTTTGGTTTTCTGGGCGTTAGGGTGGGCGTGGCTAGATGGGGGAAAATGGTTTGCATTTGGGGCGTCATGAAAACCAACATGCTTAATCCGAACTTTCTATCTCTTATAGTTACCGAGATATTAGCTTTTCTAGAAAATGCGAAAACCTTAAAACCTCTTATGAGCCTTGTGGGCGTATGGTTGGGTGTGGACTGATAATAGTACCACTATAAGATGCGCTGGCATCTAAAGATTATACATACTGTATTTCAACTTTCTAGCTCTAATAGTTCCCGAGATTTGTAGGCGTTAGAGTGGGCGTGGCAGGAGCATTAACCCGTCGACACCATCGCCGGACAGGCAGATGTCCAACGCCCCTTACATACTTCTCAACGATCTAATATTTTAAAAATGCGTGAAACCACCATTTGATTAATGTCGAGGACATACAGTCTCCGTCATTAAACCGGTTTAGAGGAAATAGATTTCCCTATTGTAAAATATTCTGTGTGCTCTAACAATGCATACAACATTCTAAATTTGTTTAAAAGTAGTTAAAAAAAAATAAAAACATCTATTTGAGACCACTTGTGAATTTCTTGAAATTTCTTAAAAAACTGATTAGTTTTTTCAACAATTTAATGGGAAAAATTATGTTCATGAATCAAGGTGCACAAGATCTGAAAACTGTGATATATGGTGAACACTTTACATTCTGTAACACCGATACGAGATTGGAAACATGCGCATGCCTCTTTTACGTAAATCGAAGGATGGAGCTAGAAAAATAATTACATTGAATCAATAATTAATTAATTAGCGTTTTATGTGAAATGTTTTTTTGTTTGTTTTATTAGTTTTTATGAATAAGGGAAGGGAAATACATATATAGACTCATATATACTCATCTATTATTATGTACATGTGATGAGCATGTGCCGTAACATGCTCTTACAAGATGTTTACAAATCAGATGCATGCGTGTGAAGTGACCTTTTATTAGGGGTGAAATTACCTAGCCCTGGTAAGCAATGTCTATAAACAAAACCACAACCTCTTGTATCCTTTATATCTATGTGTTGAAGTAGAGGGAAATACTAAAACACACATTTTACATGTCATGTTTTCACACACATCTAGTGTTCCCACTCAACCATAAACACACGTGGACAGAGGGGATGTCTGATGCATAGGGTTCAAAAAGCCACCATGGCTCTTCCATTGAGGAACTCCAGCTTCTTTATTGTAGACATTCAACGTTATGTCTTTACATCTCCCTGAAAACGAAGCCATCTAACCAGACTCTTTCAATCGCTTGAGATACGGCGAGGAATACCTGACTGCATTCACGATTTTCGAAGGCGGTGCGTATTTAAGCTGTTATTCGGTTAACCCGCTCGAATGTACTATAAAGTTCGCAAAAGCCAAATTTATATTCCGTCGCTGATGCAGTTGTTCTTTGCGGTATAGTGAAGGAATTTGTTGCAGGTCTGGGCTGAAAATCGGTTCGTAGGCTCTGCGCGAATGTGTTTGTTCGGTCATTTTCGCTACGAGCCGAATTTTTTGATGTATTTCTATTTGGAGTTATTGTCTCCTGGGGGCTTACATTTGCATGGGCTTGCTAATGAGGAAATCTGGAGCTGGCCGGAATAGCTCTTATATATACTCTCGCTGTCCTTTTTTTGCACCTTGTTTGAGATCCTCGAAGAGCTTGCGTCCTTAAGAAGCTTCTTCGATGCTGGCGATCTCCTAGCTAGCTAGGCCTTACGCAGGCGTTTCTTCTACATGCCTTTTTAATCAGAAGGTTACTTGAATACGGTTTTAATTTATATTTTAACGATAAAGGTGGTTTGTCTGCAGATAAACAGATAGTCTGGGCTATTAATCCAAGTGGATAGTACAATCTAGCGATTGGAACTGAAGACCAAATTTTCCAATGGAGTATCCCAAGCTAATCCCAACGCCTTTGCAACATCCATTCCGTCGTGTAACTTTAAAGTCTTTTTGGGATCTAACACATCTACTTCTTCTAGTGCCGCAGGCTTGTTGGGCCACCAATGGCTATCCAAATTTTTCACGAAATGGTGCTGATAGTATAAGTATGGTATAAATGTGTTGCCGCGTTTTTAGATGCTAGAGACATATTCTATGGCGGTGAATTCGTAACCGGTATTATTTGGCGACAAAGATACAGGTGGTGTTTCGGGCAAAGCTACATAATCTAATGATGAGCTCAGTGGACCAGTCTGCGGAAGGGTTGCAATAGGTATGATGTTTCCGGTGGCAGTTCTTACAGCTTCAAGACCTCATTGTTGCAAGCTGTGTCCCTTCCGTAGCAAATTTAAACAAAAATACATCCTCTTTGCTTCATTATACCGCTGAGTTGGAGTCAATATAAAAAATTTTGTGCATTCCGTCAAGTAATGCTTTTTGAACTCACTAGGGTACACAATGGCAATGTCGAAGATGAATCGTGCTACATTTCCTACCATTTTGCTAGGTTTTGCTGATATACCTCCTCTATCATGCGGCATCGAGGATCCAAAAATGTGGAAAGTAAAATGAGGCATCCGGGGGCTCCTTGGCGGGCAAACCCTCCTCCCACTTGTCCCGGTTCTGGTGGTCAAGATTCGAAGAGGTGAGATGCATTAAAACACCGTGAAGTTCTGCGTAGTTGCCATAGTATTTAGTGCGCGCAAGTTTGAATTTGCCTTCACTTTCTTCAGCCTCAATTCCAGTGAGATGGCATATTTTAGTAAATCGTCTTAAAATTGAAGTTTTACTCTCACAACTCTGGCTCGGTTTTCTCTTCCTTTATGTACCTTTGTTTTATGTGGCCATCCCTCATAGGTTAAATTATAATCCTCTATTATCCTTTTAAGATGATATTTCACAGATTTCTCTCCCACCGTCCAAATACCTCCAAAGTGAGGTTCTGCCGGGGGATAAAATGCCATTAAATTTGTTCGCTTTATAATATGGGAATAATCTTAGTGTTTTCATTGAGTGCTTATTGCAATTCAACATCCAATTTGGCAGCATTCTTAGAAAATATATTTTCACATTTTCCTCAGTGGAAAGGAATCTTCTTTTGCTACCTTGCAACAATTCACGCTCTAATGCGCTGGTTTTAAAAACGTTGAATCTCTTACCACTTGGGGGAAACTAAAGAGTGCCTCGAAAGACCTAAATGTAAAATCAGTCGCAATAAAAGAAGTTCATATTTGTTGAGTTTTAGCTTCAAACTGATTTATTTTGTGTAAGGTGCCACAACCTCTCATAGGAGGCCAAGTTTCATATTTGGATGCGTCAAGTGGCCCATTTATGGTCTACAGACTACAATGAATAATTATAGATTTACAGTGAAGTGACATTATTATGTTATTATAGTATTATATAGTCTTATATATGCAAGTTGTATTTCGTTTTAAAGGAAAAATTCTTTTGTCTTTGTTCCTCTGCTGTGCTCCTGCTGCTTTCAAGCTTGCTTGAGTGATAATTTCGTTTATGTCAATTTAGGTGTTTTAAAACAGCCTTTTTCTGTAGTTGATTTTATTGTAAAGTAAGCACTTTGAGAGACAGTGTTACTCCCACTAATTTTTGCCTTAAGAATGTTTGCCAGCTTAGCGGAAACCACACTGCCAATTACAAATCCTACCCAGTCGATTTGAAGTACCCTACAAGATCTGGCACGAAAGCAAAACCTATTCTTGAAAATACTGATCAAACAATTCAGTTTAAATGACTTCTTTAATAATAAGCTTTTGGAACACCAATTGCATTTCCCAGTACAAGCTTGAACTGTTATTTCGTAGATACCGACGACGTTGATATGATTATCCTGTCGGATTTTTCGAGCGTTCTGGCAAAGATTAATGGCATATTAAACTGTCACATTAGTCAATAAAAACACAGTTTCAGCACACCCACACAAATCTCACCCCTAATGCATCATCAACAACATCTTGTAAGAATATGTTACTGAAACAGTAAAAACAGAATGTGGTTGCGCTCCAGGGAGTGCCCAGCGCGATAGATGAGTGTAAGTGTTTTCTTAAATAATTTACTTATTTATATATGTCAGTGCGCAGCTTAATAGATGAGTGTAGGCGTTTTTTTAAAATCATTTATTGTGAGGAATTTACAATTTGAGATTGGGTTATGGGGTGGAGATTTGTCTTGTCGCCCTTGTTTCGCAATCGATTCGCTGTCACGCGAATCCGTAGTTTCTTCTAAACGACAAAGTGGAAAATTGCAGTAGGATATCGATCAGCGAGCAGTTGACCTCTCCATATATCCCATGTATCCACATCTTAATGTCCGGGATGACTTCATCAGCCCAGCATACAAGGACTGCTGCCAGGGTCTTTGAGATCTTCTCTAAGTGCTTTGGATTTTCTGTTGCTGAATAGTGAGATTTTGAGCGGCAGACAATTGGAAGTGTCGTCAGCGAGGTTGACAAAACCATTTAGCGGCTTGTGGAAATGTCTGTACCACCATGTATAAGGTTGGTTCTTTTACGCCTCCTTGGGGAACTCCTACTGCTGGCCAGTAGCTCGGCTTTGCCGCATATTTTGCATAATAGTCATCGGCTGGTATAACGCTTTTATGTTTTGATTAATTCCTCCACTGCTATATTAAGCCGTGGGGAGCAAATTTTTTTTTCTTTATTACGTTATTTTATTTATTGAATCTTCTTCTAACGGCAAGTATTCAAATCTTAGCCTAATACATAAAAATAAAAAACGGCTATCTATTGTTGCTGGGTGGATAGAGCTCTTTCCCTGAGTCGTGAATGACTAGTGTTTTCGGCTAAGGACCGCGCAAGCATATTTGGATCAACGTGTAGCTTGGTCGTATACTTTGCTTTTACATTGTCGATTTCGTCTTTAACAGATCCCACATTTAAATCTCTGTGAATGTTTTTATTCCGTATGTACCACGGTGCACCATATAGATTGCTAACGCATGTGTTTCCTCATAGCTCGAAGCTATATATTGAGGCTTGAGAGCTACGTTGGACAGAAGTACTTTGTACTCCAATTTTAGCGGAGATTGGGCCTTTATTAACCAATGTAGGCTTCTTGCTTTTAATTAAAGTTGTGTTCTTTCAGCTTCGATGTGCTTTCCCTAAGCCCGTCTTTCTAGGTGGACTCCAAGATATGTTACTTCACTTCTTTGTGGAATATGAATGTTGTTCAGTGCAAGTTTATCTGTTTAGGGTAAAGGTGACGTGCTTACTATTTTGCTCTTTAACCTTTATGCGCCAATCTGCAACCCATTTCTCTAAAAGCCCGATATGATTTGATAACTGTTGCGTTGCACTTATGAGGCTTTTAGATCGACAGGATCTGCTGTGTAAACTATATACAGTGTTGGTCCAAGCACGATACTTTGAGGTACTCCAGCTTCAATTGGATGGTATTCGGAGAGGAAATCTTTACATCGCACTGCGAAACATCTATGCACAATATATTACTCCAGTATTTTATGGGTGTTCTGTGGAATCAAAGTTTTAGTTTTATAAATTTAGCCTTCCAGCTAAACGCGGTCGAAGTCCTGGGCGACATCCAGAAAGACTGCTGAATAATACTCTCGATTTTCAAATGTATTTCGTATCTCGAAGGTTATTTGGTTTACTTGTTCAATGGTTCCTTGTTTCTCGCGAAAACGACTTCCAAGCACAATACTTTGAGGTACTCCAGCTTCAATTGGATGGTATTCGGAGAGGAAATATTTACATCGCGAAACTTCTATGCACAAGATATTACTCCAGTATAACCAAATTTGTGGTTTGGAATGGCATTATGACACTGTAGGTGTTGCTTTATGCGATTCAGGATAATTGAGATAGATTGATTCATCTTCTAAGGCTGTGCGTAGAAGCCGTTACTATTTCACAGCCGTTACTGTTTTAAGCCGCTCCTTCGAGGCAGGCAATCTATGGGCTTTCCACTCCCATCGAAGCCTTCGCTTATTCCGTAGCAGTTCGTTTATGTGACAAGAAGCCCGACAGTTGTTATCAGGAGTCTTGTGCAGCGAGTGACATAACAGACTCTAGTTTTTCAAGTAAGCTGCCAATCTCTTCTTCTTGGTAAATTTTTGGGAGCAATATAGGGCGCAAATTTTGAGTGGGCCGCTTTATGTGTTTATGTAAACTGAAGTGGCCTAAAGGTAATTAGTAGCAAAGGCTTTCAGACCGGGTGGTTGGTTCAAATGTTATTTTTGTTAGTTGAGTTTCCGATAGGAGCATCATATTAATGTCGTTGGTAGTTAGGAACTGTAGGAGATCATTCTTTTGGTGGGAAGCGCCGTTTGCGTTGCAAAAGTATATTTTCAGCGGAGTCATTTACCATGAAATTTGTATTATTAGTATTTGAAAAAATATTTTTGTCAGTACTTATCGGCAGAACAAAACCTTTTGAAACCTGAATAATATTTAATAACAAGATTAGTTTATTTGGTCCCATATGGACAGTGACATTTTATGTTATTAAATAATAATGACAATAAATGGCGCTATATAAATTTAGATATCCAACAATTTTGTACTTAGGTATATATATTTTAAATTTCATTTTTGAAAATTTATTATAATTTTATACTCTATTCCTTTATTGTTATTTTAAGGTCAAGATGAAAACGAAACGCTTCTCAGGCTGCAAGGAAAACTAGAAAAATTACCAGATTTCTTAAATATAACGGAATCTGATCTACGTGAAGCATTGCGAGACGGATCGCAACTATTCTCTGAAATTCGAAAGTTAGATTTCACACTGGATAAATTTCAGCAACAAAAGTTTTTCCTTGAGGAGTCCATACTAAAGTTGGCGCAGGATCATTTAATAACTGACAAAGCCACCTCTTACCGTTTAAAGTTATTAAATAAATCTCAGGAACGACGCCGAAATGTCGATTTATCGTTATCAAAAGTTCAAAATCAATTGGCTGCATCAATGCTAGAAGTAGAAAATCTAAGAGGTGTGGTCTTCAATGCAAAAACGTATTATGATAATACAATGATAAAATTTAAAAATGTAGAAGAAAAATCTAGTACACTAGAAAATGATTTGAAAAAAATGCATATTCAAATTGACATAAAAATGAAATTTTACGAAAAGGTAAATTTCAAAATAGAAAAAATTAAAAATTTATTTGGAGATACATCTGGAAATCCTACGGATTTAAAGGTAAGTTTATCAACTTATATCTTAACCTAATTGCGCGATTCCGATTTTCTATATAAAATTAAGGGTTAAGAAATTGGTCGCTTATTCACTTCCATTTATTAGCTCAAATTTTAAAAAAAATAAATGAAATTATAAGTAAATTATTCAGTCAGACTGTCAGTCTGTCAGTCTTTCAGTCTGTCAGTCTGTCAGTCTGTCAGTCTGTCAGTCTGTCAGTCTGTCAGTCTGTCAGTCTGTCAGTCTGTCAGTCTGTCAGTCTGTCAGTCTGTCAGTCTGTCAGTCTGTCAGTCTGTCAGTCTGTCAGTCTGTCAGTCTGTCAGTCTGTCAGTCTGTCAGTCTGTCAGTCTGTCAGTCTGTCAGTCTGTCAGTCTGTCAGTCTGTCAGTCTGTCAGTCTGTCAGTCTGTCAGTCTGTCAGTCTGTCCGTCTGTCAGTCTGTCAGTCTGTCAGTCTGTCAGTCTGTCAGTCTGTCAGTCTGTCAGTCTGTCAGTCTGTCAGTCTGTCAGTCTGTCAGTCTGTCAGTCTGTCAGTCTGTCAGTCTGTCAGTCTGTCAGTCTGTCAGTCTGTCAGTCTGTCAGTCTGTCAGGTCTGTCAGTCTGTCAGTCTGTCAGTCTGTCAGTCTGTCAGTCTGTCAGTCTGTCAGTCTGTCAGTCTGTCAGTCTGTCAGTCTGCCAGTCTGTCAGTCTGTCAGTCTGTCAGTCTGTCAGTCTGTCAGTCTGTCAGTCTGTCAGTCTGTCAGTCTGTCAGTCTGTCAGTCTGTCAGTCTGTCAGTCTGTCAGTCTGTCAGTCTGTCAGTCTGTCAGTCTGTCAGTCTGTCAGTCTGTCAGTCTGTCAGTCTGTCAGTCTGTCAGTCTGTCAGTCTGTCAGTCTGTCAGTCTGTCAGTCTGTCAGTCTGTCAGTCTGTCAGTCTGTCAGTCTGTCAGTCTGTCAGTCTGTCAGTCTGTCAGTCTGTCAGTCTGTCAGTCTGTCAGTCTGTCAGTCTGTCAGTCTGTCAGTCTGTCAGTCTGTCAGTCTGTCAGTCTGTCAGTCTGTCAGTCTGTCAGTCTGTCAGTCTGTCAGTCTGTCAGTCTGTCGGTCTGTCGGTCTGTCAGTCTGTCAGTCTGTCAGTCTGTCAGTCTGTCAGTCTGTCAGTCTGTCAGTCTGTCAGTCTGTCAGTCTGTCAGTCTGTCAGTCTGTCAGTCTGTCAGTCTGTCAGTCTGTCAGTCTGTCAGTCTGTCAGTCTGTCAGTCTGTCAGTCTGTCAGTCTGTCAGTCTGTCAGTCTGTCAGTCTGTCCGTCTGTCAGTCTGTCCGCCCGGTCAGTCTGTCAGTCTGTCAGTCTGTCAGTCTGTCAGTCTGTCAGTCTGTCAGTCTGTCAGTCTGTCAGTCTGTCAGTCTGTCAGTCTGTCAGTCTGTCAGTCTGTCAGTCTGTCAGTCTGTCAGTCTGTCAGTCTGTCAGTCTGTCAGTCTGTCAGTCTGTCAGTCTGTCAGTCTGTCAGTCTGTCAGTCTGTCAGTCTGTCAGTCTGTCCAGTCTGTCAGTCTGTCAGTCTGTCAGTCTGTCAGTCTGTCAGTCTGTCAGTCTGTCAGTCTGTCAGTCTGTCAGTCTGTCAGTCTGTCAGTCTGTCAGTCTGTCAGTCTGTCAGTCTGTCAGTCTGTCAGTCTGTCAGTCTGTCAGTCTGTCAGTCTGTCAGTCTTGTCAGTCTGTCAGTCTGTCAGTCTGTCCAGTCTGTCAGTCTGTCAGTCTGTCAGTCTGTCAGTCTGTCAGTCTGTCAGTCTGTCAGTCTGTCAGTCTGTCAGTCTGTCAGTCTGTCAGTCTGTCAGTCTGTCAGTCTGTCAGTCTGTCAGTCTGTCAGTCTGTCAGTCTGTCAGTCTGTCAGTCTGTCAGTCTGTCAGTCTGTCAGTCTGTCAGTCTGTCTGTCAGTCTGTCAGTCTGTCAGTCTGTCAGTCTGTCAGTCTGTCAGTCTGTCAGTCTGTCAGTCTGTCAGTCTGTCAGTCTGTCAGTCTGTCAGTCTGTCAGTCTGTCAGTCTGTCAGTCTGTCAGTCTGTCAGTCTGTCAGTCTGTCAGTCTGTCAGTCTGTCAGTCTGTCAGTCTGTCAGTCTGTCAGTCTGTCAGTCTGTCAGTCTGTCAGTCTGTCAGTCTGTCAGTCTGTCAGTCGGCTCCAGTCTGCCCGTCTGCTCGGTCTGTCGGTCTGTCCCACCTGCCGCTCTGTCAGTCCTGTCAGTCCTGTCATCTGTCAGTCTCGTCGTCTGTCAGTCTGTCAGTCTGTCAGTCCAAGTCTGTCAGTCTGTCCGTCTGTCGCCCGTCAGTCTGTCAGTCTGTCAGTCTGTCCGTCTGTCAGTCTGTCAGTCTGTCAGTCTGTCAGTCTGTCAGTCTGTCAGTCTGTCAGTCTGTCAGTCTGTCAGTCTGTCAGTCTGTCAGTCTGTCAGTCTGTCAGTCTGTCAGTCTGTCAGTCTGTCAGTCTGTCTGTCGGTCTTTGGTCTGTCGTCTGTCAGTCTGTCGGTCTGTCAGGTCTGTCCTTCTGTCAGTCTGTCGGTCTGTC
>NW_024573202.1:0-5508 GCF_018153835.1 Drosophila eugracilis | reverse complement strand
GTGAAAAGAGTTTTAAGTTGAGGTTTGCCCGGTTTTATTATGATTTCTTTTTACTTTAGTTTTGTGGTTGCTGCTGCTGCTGCTGCTGCCGCTGTCAGCTGGCAATCAACAACGAAGTCAGCGAGGCAGCAACAAGGTAAACATCAGAGACGTCCCACAAGGGGGTTGGGGGTTAGGGAAGGCGGATACCAAGGGTACCACGAAGAAAGGGGGGAGTGCATGTGGGTGGATGACACAGCCCTAGGTTAATGTCAGAGATCCGCCGAAATAAAACGAAAAAGAAATAAGCCAGGCCAAAGGAAAATATTTTAAAGTTGCATTGTTCGCGAAAAGAAGAGGAAATTAAAAAGCCACGAATGAGTAACGGAAAGATTTCCACATGGCAAAGTTGAACAGATATATGTAGCAGGAGGCAGGGAAAGAGAGAGGCGCATGCAACAAGCGGAAAATAATTATAAATTTTAAGTGCCACAGTGCACAGGAGGGATAGATAGAGATACATAGATTCAGGGTATCTTACGGATTGCTTGGTTTTTTCTTCTCTTTCGGTTTTTTTTTTTGGGATAATTTACAAAACCCGCGGTACGGATACGTGTAGGTAGATGGTGGATGGCGATAAACATCGCACATATCTGACTTAGAATTTCATACGTGAGTGCGTGTGTCGCCCTCTCTGTCTGTTTGTACACTCAAAGAAATCTTGTTCACATTGGTGAAAGAGGAAATGGCCCTAAAAGAAGACCTAGTAAAGTCCCTTTCCCATTAACAAACTCTCAAATGGATTTTAAATATAATTTGTTTGTTATTGTTGTAACTCGCATTTCTCTCAGTGCACCCGTGCACTTCCCTTCGCTGTTTCTGAATGCAGCTCATTTTCATGGCGCTGACTGTGGGAGTAGGTTGCTCCGGTCTCCGTTTTCGGCCAGGTTTGCAGGCACCTCCAGCCCGTGAAAGAGATAGCAACTTGGTGGAAAAAAGAGATAGATGTACGGACAGAAACGGAGACGGAGACGGAGACTTTGTCGTTGCGGCTGACGACCATCGCAATTAACAACTTCAACGTTCGTTGCATTTGCTGGGAGTCAAGTCCAAAGCGTTCGCCAGTGACTGCTCAACTGTGAGATGAGAGGCGGAGAACCAAGGAGTCGGTGAATCGAGGGGGGTAATGAGAAGGCAGGAAGAAGAAGAAGAGTGAGAAGAGGCGGGCAGACAAATTGCACTCGCCGAGCACCACAAAACTGAGCCAAAGACATAAGAGACTTCTAATGTGTGTGCGGCTAAAAACGACTGGGACGCGGGGGAGGACGGACAAAAACCAAAGCCACAGTCCGTGAAAAATATGCAAGAAAAAGTCCAAAGCAACCGAAATGAAATGGCCAAAGTAAGTATATTTTTATAATGGGAAAGGCAGAGAAGCGGGAGTTGGGCATAAATTTCCAACGAATCTTAGATGGCAGAGGGTTCTCCTCCATAAAACAAAAGGCCCCAGATTTCCGGCTTCATGGGAATGCAGCAAAAAAGGTGGAAACAAAGATGGCCAAAAATGATGCACCAAAAAAGTTGCAATCTAAAAACGTAGCCTTGAATGGAAGTAACCAGAATTTGTTTACAAATTATATTAAAGATTAAAAATCATGTTTATTGTATGAATAATAATTGGTTTTCCCTAAGAAAAAATTTTTAAAAATTCATTGTTTTTCAAATTAAACAAATTAAATAAACAAATTGATAACAAAAAATTGACTCAGTTTCAAAAAGATTCGGATGTTGTAAGGAATCAAAAAGTAGTCAACAAGAAACATTAAATATTAAGATTAAATTCTTAATTTATTTAAGATTTCCTATCTAAAGACTAATATTAATTGTAAAATTTAACCCATTTTCTTAACTTTCCAACTTTACTCTCTGTGTAGCAAAATGGCAGCCCAAAACATTTGCTATTTGGGCAGCTTAATTAGCCGCTGTGGATAGTTGGAAAATTAAGGGGGTGGTGGGCTAAAGGTGCCGGACGGAATTTAAACATGCCCAAGCAAACCTTTATTAGCCCGAAAGTATGCAATGGGAAAAAACGTGCGAGAAACTATGCAATGGGGACCAAACGCAGGGAAATAGAATAGTAAAATGTGAAAAAAAAAGTGATGAGGAAAACCGTACACAACGGAATGTTGAGTGTGGAAAACTTCAGGGGAAAACATACCCTCTTACACACAGGAATGGGATTTTCCTGGCGGCACGTGGCCGAACGTCACAGTTTGACAGCCATTGCATGGCCTGAAAACAAAATTCAATTTTCCCAACTTGAGCAAACATAATTTTCATGCACAGTCTAAGAGTCAACCCAGTTTTGCCTCAAGATGCTAGACGAGACTTTCTGCCAGACTCCCCCTCTTTTTAGCTTTTCCCCCTTTTATATTATATTTTTTTTTTTACTTTTACTCAGGGAAAGCCTGCATAAAAGGCACTCGAATTGTGGATGAGAAGGCTGGCTGCATCTTGAGAAAATATGGCATAGGCTTTCAAGGAGAAGAAAGAGGGATGCGGGTTGCACTTTGCTGCACTGCAAAAACCACTTGTGGATAAGGGGTGAAGAAGGCAGTGTAGGGTATACCGTCTGCTTTGCCTTTTGATATAGAAAAGTTTGCCCCCGAAATTGTTGCGAAAACTAAATTAAAATCTGAAAAGGCTTTGGAACTTGCATGCCAGGCAAACGGATGGGTTCAGGGCAAAAAAAAAAAAAGTTCAAGAAAAAAGATTGAGAAAAGGCCAAACGGGAAGCCATACAATTCCTGAGGAAGGCCAAGTGGATTATGCTCTAGAAATTCGACAACAAATTAAACAGCAACTAGCTAGTAGAAGAGTTTAAAAATTGGGTTATGAAGAAGCAGCATATGACTAGGCTATGATGTAAACTTTTTGTTTTTATGAATGGAATTTGAAGAGGAAATTTAGCTATTAATTAAAAATAAATAAAAGGGATTTTTGTTAGATTTTTATTTTAAAGTTTGTCACTAAGAAATATTTTAGTCAGTTAAGCTTAAAAAGAGTTTTAAGGTAAATAAATTTAAAATATTTTTTTAACATTTTTTTAAGCTTTACTTCTTTTGTTTTTTCTAACTTTTAATTATTTTTAATAAAACTCTTACCCTATTGTCCAAATTCAGTACTAAAAGAGTGTTAGTTCCGAGAACAACCACAACAGAGCGCCAGCACAAAGGAAGTTATACATAAAATCCGCTAGGTGGCGCCAATAAAACACCCTCTAGCATTTGTAAAGCAAACACTTAAAATGTAAGTTTGAAAAACAACCGCTGCACTTACTTTTGGCGCCATTGCCATACTAAACAATTTTTTTAGAAAAAATCAAAATGACAGTTTAGTTAACTCTTTTTAAACGAAAATTATGAATAAATACAATCACCAATAACTGAACTTGTCTTATTCAGGAAAATCCCATTTTCATTAACACAAAAAACACCTTAAAAGACTCTTTCACCCGTCAAGCCCTTCAGGAAAACTCAATACACCTTAACGATCTATTCTTTACAGACTCGGCTAATAAATTTTGCAATAAAGTTGAGGAGCCACACCTGACAGCTGCCAAAAACTTCAAAGACCGCAGCTGAATCGTAAAAATTGACATCAAAACGACCAAAAACCCAACCAACCACTTAATCCCCAGGCGGCACACACCCGCACCCATACGTATTAACCCATTGACAGCCCTGCACAATTTGCCTCATTAAACCAGGAGACGGAACCCCTGAAACACCGAAAAAAAGACCAAATAAAGCGCAGATTATGTCCAAATTATAGTGAAGTTTTTGGGAAAAGGTAGAGGAGTGTTGTTTTTTTTTTTTGGCAAGGGAGGGGTTTTTCTTGAGGGGGTGGGGGACTCCCCTCATATGTGGCATTGCTATTCGATGGGTGCTCTTTGTCTAGATCTAGGCTCTGCCCATTCCCCATTTCCCATTCATTGTCCCATTGGCTATTTTTATGGCTTGCCAGCAGTAAAATGAAATTTTTACTACTTCGGGAGAGTTCGGGTGGGAAAGGGGAAGGGGGGTAATATTGCAACTGCAAGTTGGAATTTTTATGGTCAGTCCACCACATACACGTGTTAGATTAGTGGAGCATAGTGCCCGGGGACAAGGCGAAACCAAATGGGCCGACGACCCGGGACCCCGCGTTGGACCATTGCCAGCCCATTGCCGTAGGTCAGGAGGTGGTTTATCTTGGATACCGCGTGGGTCTAGGGGGCATATCTAGTCGGGGGGTACTCTGCAATGGTTGGCAACTCATAGCGGAACTAACTTTCTGTACTTTGTTCCTCATCCAATTGGCAGTTACTTAAGCCAAATTCATTCTGAACTCCAAAGTAACCTCAAGTTAGTAACCCTTTTAGGTAAATTCATCTATAGAGGTTCCGCCTTGCTGACTTTCTTTACTTTTCTTAACCCTTTACCCACCCGAGAGAAGTGGGAGCCCCGGGTAGTGACGCAGCGCTGGTCGTCGAGTCGCGAGCACAGCACACGCCTCGAGCAGCTCAAAAGAGATCCTGGGTGGCTGTGGCACCGCGCAGGCGGTTCCTGGACTAATGGGTGACGCTGCCGCGCTGCACTTCCTCCGCCCGGCGGTTGCTGCTTCTGTGTGTGGGCCGGCCTGACGGCATCTGACGTCTGAAAAGAAAAAAAAAGAAAGAAAAAGACAGGAAGCGGGTTAATAACACTTTAACAAATGGGGCACGAAAGAAACAATCCACAGGCTGGAGAGAGTGAGAGCCCAGCTCCACAGCCGAGCTTCAGACCCGCGAACATCGCAATTCTTCCATGGTTCCGGGAGACAGCGGAGTGGCCAAAAGGAGACCTCCTTCGTTCGGCTCCACTGGAGCAAGCCGCCTCGTGTCGGCCGCAGGGGTTAACCACGACTGTGCCAGGGTTGAGCATTCGGTTTTAATGGTCCGCCCCCAAGTTTTTATAGAACAGGAAAACGATCAGAAGGGGCCACTAGAAAGCTCAAGACTACCTGTTTTGGACCCCCTGGAGGGAGCCTCAAAGGGCAGGATCAGGGTTTTGAAAGGAAGGAACGTTTGGGGAATATTCAGAGAACTATAAATACCTTTTTTGTACTAATTTACTCCAGGGTATGATGATGTTTCTTGACTTTCTTGACTTACTTCAAAACTATAGGTTCATTCTTTTTAATCCCAGACAACTTTCCACTAGAGTACTTTTACCTTCATTTTACCAGTTTCCCCCACCCTCACACTTTGTGTGTTAATGCTCTTACTGAGAGATCAAGGACTCTCCCCCCACATCTCCTGAAGTAACTTTAGGCTTGGGCTTCAGACATTTTCAGCCTTGAGCTGGCTCTCTTCCTCATGAGAAGAATTATGGGTGGCCAGCTAGCCTTGCATTTCTCTCTGTTCAATAGGCAGTTTATATTTTTCTCGGATTTATTGTCTCTCCCGATCTATATTTTTTTTTTGTTAGCTGCCTCCCTTGTTTTTTT
>NW_024573201.1:0-464 GCF_018153835.1 Drosophila eugracilis | reverse complement strand
GGTAATTGGAAAGTGTTCGAGGGCGTGTTGTGAGCTAACAACAGATGCTGATTTTCTGGACAGTTTTTATCAACCTTTAACCCCTTCAAATTTATTGCAATATTGATTCCATTTTGTATATAAAAAAGTAAAACTAAAATATGGTTTTTAAATATTTAATTTCCATCATAAAATCCCCTTAACCTTCACCCAATTTGCCCACTTCCAGGGCAATAAAATCTCATCTATCAATGGCTTTTCATTGCTTTTCACTACTGACTATTGCATAAATCAAACGATTTGTTTTCCTCGCATTTCAATAGCTTTACAAGCTGTACAGAATTCCCTGTGCATGTTAAGAAGTACAGGAGCAGAAGAAACAACTTTTATAGCATTTTATGACAATTTTTCACATGAATTGCCCGGTCAAAAGGCAATGAAATCGAATCAGTGACTTGGGAAGAGATGAGGGACAGGAGAAAGAG
>NW_024573200.1:0-1312 GCF_018153835.1 Drosophila eugracilis | reverse complement strand
ATATCTCGTTCGATTCCTTGTTAAAATTTCTAACAAACTGCATTCACAGCTAAAATTGCGAATTTTGATCCATTTCTCGTGAAAATGGACAATATAACCGTTATCAAATATGCCAGCTTTAAATTTTCCCATTTTTTCCTAATTTAAGTTGCAGTATTATTGCTATAACTAAGCCAATAGTTACTCGAATCTGGAATGGCATATCTCGTTCGATTCCTTGTTAAATTTCTAACAAAACTGCATTCACAGCTAAATTTCGAGGTTTTGATCCATTTCTCGCGAAAATGGTCTAATATTACCGTTATCAAATATGCCAACTCTAAATTTTCCCATTTTTCCTAATTTAAGTTGCAGTATTATTACTATAACTAAGCCAATAGTTACTCGAATCTGGAATGGCATATCTCGTTCGATTCCTTGTTAAATTTCTAACAAAACTGCATTCACAGCTAAAATTGCGAATTTTGATCCATTTCTCGCAAAAATGGACAATATTACCGTTATCAAATATGCCAACTTAAATTTTCCCATTTTTCTAATTTAAGTTGCAGTATTATTGCTATAACTAAGCCAATAGTTACTCGAATCTGGAATGGCATATCTCGTTCGATTCCTTGTTAAATTTCTAACAAAACTGCATTCACAGCTAAAATTGCGAATTTTGATCCATTTCTCGCGAAAATGGACAATATTACCGTTATCAAATATGCCAACTTAAATTTTTCCATTTTTCTAATTTAAGTTGCATTATTATTGCTATAACTAAGCCAATAGTTACTCGAATCTGGAATGGCATATCTCGTTCGATTCCTTGTTAAATTTCTAACAAATCTGCATTCACAGCTAAAATTGCGAGTTTTGATCCATTTCTCGCGAAAATGGACAATATTACCGTTATCAAATATGCCAACTTAAATTTTCCCATTTTTCCTAATTTAAGTTGCAGTATTATTGCTATAACTAAGCCAATAGTTACTCGAATCTGGAATGGCATATCTCGTTCGATTCCTTGTTAAATTTCTAACAAAACTGCATTCACAGCTAAAATTGCGACTTTTTGATCCATTTCTCGCGAAAATGGACAATATTGCCGTTATCAAATATGCCAACTTAAATTTTCCCATTTTTCCTAATTTAAGTTGCAGTATTATTGCTATAACTAAGCCAATAGTTACTCGAATCTGGAATGGCATATCTCGTTCGATTCCTTGTTAAATTTCTAACAAATCTGCATTCACAGCTAAAATTGCGAGTTTTGATCCATTTCTCGCGAAAATGGACAATATTACCCGTTATCAAATATGTCAACTTA
>NW_024573199.1:0-4859 GCF_018153835.1 Drosophila eugracilis | reverse complement strand
ATACTGCAACTTAAATTAGAAAAAATGGGAAAATTTAAGTTGGCATATTTGATAACGGGTAATATCATCCATTTTTGCGAGAAATGGATCAAAATTCGCAATTTTAGCTGTGAATGCAGTTTTGTTAGAAATTTAACAAGGAATCGAACGAGATATGCCATTCCAGATTCGAGTAACTATTGGCTTAGTTATAGCAATAATACTGCAACTTAAATTAGAAAAAATGGGAAAATTTAAGTTGGCATATTTGATAACGGGTAATATCGTCCATTTTCTGCGAGAAATGGATCAAAATTCGCAATTTTAGCTGTGAATGCAGTTTTGTTAGAAATTTAACAAGGAATCGAACGAGATATGCCATTCCAGATTCGAGTAACTATTGGCTTAGTTATAGCAATAATACTGCAACTTAAATTAGAAAAAATGGGAAAATTTAAGTTGGCATATTTGATAACGGGTAATATTATCCATTTTTGCGAGAAATGGATCAAAATTCGCAATTTTAGCTGTGAATGCAGTTTTGTTAGAAATTTAACAAGGAATCGAACGAGGTAGGCCATTCCAGATTCGAGAAACTATTGGCTTAGTTATAGCAATAATACTGCAACTTAAATTAGGAAAAATGGGAAAATTTAAGTTGTCATATTTGAAAACGGTAATATCGTCCATTTTCGCGAGAATTGGATCAAAATTCGGAATTTTAGCTGTGAATGCAGTTTTGTTAGAAATTTAACAAGGAATCGAACGAGGTAGGCCATTCCAGATTCGAGTAACTATTGGCTTAGTTATAGCCGTAATACTGCCAGTTAAATTAGGAAAAATGGTTAAACCAAGTATCACATATATAATAACGGGAAAATCGTCCATTTTTGCGAGAAATGGATCAAAATTCGCAATTTTAGCTGTGAATGCAGTTTTGTTAGAAATTTAACAAGGAATCGAACGAGATATGCCATTCCAGATTCGAGTAACTATTGGCTTAGTTATAGCAATAATACTGCAACTTAAATTAGAAAAAATGGGAAAATTTAAGTTGGCATATTTGATAACGGGTAATATCATCCATTTTCTCGAAAAATGGATCAAAATTCGCAATTTTAGCTGTGAATGCAGTTTTGTTAGAAATTAATCAAGGAATCGAACGAGATATGCCATTCCAGATTCGAGTAACTATTGGCTTAGTTATAGCAATAATACTGCAACTTAAATTAGAAAAAATGGGAAAATTTAAGTTGGCATATTTGATAACGGGTAATGTCATCCATTTTCTCGAAAAATGGATCAAAATTCGCAATTTTAGCTGTGAATGCAGTTTTGTTAGAAATTAATCAAGGAATCGAACGAGATATGCCATTCCAGATTCGAGTAACTATTGGCTTAGTTATAGCAATAATACTGCAACTTAAATTAGAAAAAATGTGAAAATTTAAGTTGGCATATTTGATAACGGGTAATATTATCCATTTTTGCGAGAAATGGATCAAAATTCGCAATTTTAGCTGTGAATGCAGTTTTGTTAGAAATTTAACAAGGAATCGAACGAGGTAGGCCATTCCAGATTCGAGAAACTATTGGCTTAGTTATAGCAATAATACTGCAACTTAAATTAGGAAAAATGGGAAAATTTAAGTTGGCATATTTGATAACGGTAATATTGTCCATTTTCGCGAGAAATGGATCAAAATTCGCAATTTTAGCTGTGAATGCAGTTTTGTTAGAAATTTAACAAGGAATCGAACGAGGTATGCCATTCCAGATTCGAGTAACTATTGGCTTAGTTATAGCAATAATACTGCAACTTAAATTAGGAAAAATGGGAAAATTTAAGTTGGCATATTTGATAACGGGTAATATCGTCCATTTTTGCGAGAAATGGATCAAAATTCGCAATTTTAGCTGTGAATGCAGTTTTGTTAGAAATTTAACAAGGAATCGAACGAGGTATGCCATTCCAGATTCGAGTAACTATTGGCTTAGTTATAGCAATAATACTGCAACTTAAATTAGGAAAAATGGGAAAATTTAAGTTGGCATATTTGATAACGGGAAAATCGTCCATTTTCGCGAGAAATGGATCAAAATTCGCAATTTTAGCTGTGAATGCAGTTTTGTTAGAAATTTAACAAGGAATCGAACGAGATATGCCATTCCAGATTCGAGTAACTATTGGCTTAGTTATAGCAATAATACTGCAACTTAAATTAGAAAAAATGGGAAAATTTAAGTTGGCATATTTGATAACGGGTAATATCATCCATTTTCGCGAAAAATGGATCAAAATTCGCAATTTTAGCTGTGAATGCAGTTTTGTTAGAAATTAATCAAGGAATCGAACGAGATATGCCATTCCAGATTCGAGTAACTATTGGCTTAGTTATAGCAATAATACTGCAACTTAAATTAGAAAAAATGGGAAAATTTAAGTTGGCATATTTGATAACGGGTAATATCATCCATTTTCGCGAGAAATGGATCAAAATTCGCAATTTTAGCTGTGAATGCAGTTTTGTTAGAAATTTAACAAGGAATCGAACGAGATATGCCATTCCAGATTCGAGTAACTATTGGCTTAGTTATAGCAATAATACTGCAACTTAAATTAGAAAAAATGGGAAAATTTAAGTTGGCATATTTGATAACGGGTAATATCATCCATTTTTGCGAGAAATGGATCAAAATTCGCAATTTTAGCTGTGAATGCAGTTTTGTTAGAAATTTAACAAGGAATCGAACGAGATATGCCATTCCAGATTCGAGTAACTATTGGCTTAGTTATAGCAATAATACTGCAACTTAAATTAGAAAAAATGGGAAAATTTAAGTTGGCATATTTGATAACGGGTAATATCGTCCATTTTCGCGAGAAATGGATCAAAATTCGCAATTTTAGCTGTGAATGCAGTTTTGTTAGAAATTTAACAAGGAATCGAACGAGATATGCCATTCCAGATTCGAGTAACTATTGGCTTAGTTATAGCAATAATACTGCAACTTAAATTAGGAAAAATGGGAAAATTTAAGTTGGCATATTTGATAACGGGTAATATTGTCCATTTTCGCGAGAAATGGATCAAAATTCGCAATTTTAGCTGTGAATGCAGTTTTGTTAGAAATTTAACAAGGAATCGAACGAGATATGCCATTCCAGATTCGAGTAACTATTGGCTTAGTTATAGCAATAATACTGCAACTTAAATTAGAAAAAATGGGAAAATTTAAGTTGGCATATTTGATAACGGGTAATATCGTCCATTTTTGCGAGAAATGGATCAAAATTCGCAATTTTAGCTGTGAATGCAGTTTTGTTAGAAATTTAACAAGGAATCGAACGAGATATGCCATTCCAGATTCGAGTAACTATTGGCTTAGTTATAGCAATAATACTGCAACTTAAATTAGAAAAAATGGGAAAATTTAAGTTGGCATATTTGATAACGGGTAATATCGTCCATTTTCGCGAGAAATGGATCAAAATTCGCAATTTTAGCTGTGAATGCAGTTTTGTTAGAAATTTAACAAGGAATCGAACGAGATATGCCATTCCAGATTCGAGTAACTATTGGCTTAGTTATAGCAATAATACTGCAACTTAAATTAGAAAAAATGGGAAAATTTAAGTTGGCATATTTGATAACGGGTAATATCGTCCATTTTTCGCGAGAAATGGATCAAAATTCGCAATTTTAGCTGTGAATGCAGTTTTGTTAGAAATTTAACAAGGAATCGAACGAGATATGCCATTCCAGATTCGAGTAACTATTGGCTTAGTTATAGCAATAATACTGCAACTTAAATTAGAAAAAATGGGAAAATTTAAGTTGGCATATTTGATAACGGGTAATATCGTCCATTTTTGCGAGAAATGGATCAAAATTCGCAATTTTAGCTGTGAATGCAGTTTTGTTAGAAATTTAACAAGGAATCGAACGAGATATGCCATTCCAGATTCGAGTAACTATTGGCTTAGTTATAGCAATAATACTGCAACTTAAATTAGGAAAAATGGGAAAATTTAAGTTGGCATATTTGATAACGGGTAATATTGTCCATTTTTGCGAGAAATGGATCAAAATTCGCAATTTTAGCTGTGAATGCAGTTTTGTTAGAAATTTAACAAGGAATCGAACGAGATAGGCCATTCCAGATTCGAGTAACTATTGGCTTAGTTATAGCAATAATACTGCAACTTAAATTAGAAAAAATGGGAAAATTTAAGTTGGCATATTTGATAACGGTAATATCGTCCATTTTTGCGAGAAATGGATCAAAATTCGCAATTTTAGCTGTGAATGCAGTTTTGTTAGAAATTTAACAAGGAATCGAACGAGATATGCCATTCCAGATTCGAGTAACTATTGGCTTAGTTATAGCAATAATACTGCAACTTAAATTAGAAAAAATGGGAAAATTTAAGTTGGCATATTTGATAACGGGTAATATCATCCATTTTCGCGAAAAATGGATCAAAATTCGCAATTTTAGCTGTGAATGCAGTTTTGTTAGAAATTAATCAAGGAATCGAACGAGATATGCCATTCCAGATTCGAGTAACTATTGGCTTAGTTATAGCAATAATACTGCAACTTAAATTAGAAAAAATGGGAAAATTTAAGTTGGCATATTTGATAACGGGTAATATCATCCATTTTCGCGAAAAATGGATCAAAATTCGCAATTTTAGCTGTGAATGCAGTTTTGTTAGAAATTAATCAAGGAATCGAACGAGATATGCCATTCCAGATTCGAGTAACTATTGGCTTAGTTATAGCAAGAATACTGCAACTTAAATTAGAAAAAATGTGAAAATTTAAGTTGGCATATTTGATAACGGGTAATATTATCCATTTTTGCGAGAAATG